>NW_026943604.1:0-43004 GCF_024139115.2 Armigeres subalbatus | reverse complement strand
CTAAACAGGAATGTTCCAGGGATTCCAAAACCTCCCGGGATTCGGACGGGAATATTCCAGGAACTCTGGTGGGAATGTCCCAGGAGTTCTAACGAAAATGTTCCTGAGATCTCGTCAAAAATCCTCCAGGAATTCTAACGTTAATGTTCCAGGGATTTCTTAGGCAATGTTCCAGGGATGTAGAAGCAAATCGTCGAAGGATTCCGAAGCAATATGTGAGGGATCCCGAAGCAAAATGTCGAAGGACTCCGAATTAATCCTCCAAGGATTTCGTAAAGAATCCTCCAGTGATGTTGAGTCAAATATTTGAGGAATTCCAAAGCAAATTTTTGAGGAATTCCGAAGCAAATCATCGAAGGATTTTGAAGCAAATCGTCGAATAATTCCGAAGCAATTCGTCGAGCGAGTCGGAAAAAAATCTATGAAAGAATACCATTGATGTATTCTGAAGCGAATGATTCCAGAGCAAATCGTCGAGAGATTTTTAAGCAAATCGTCAGATGGATTCCGATCGTCGAGGGATTCCGAAGCAAATCATTGAGGGATTTCGAGGCAAAACGTCGAGAGTATTCTGAAATGAATCGTCAAGGAATTCAGAAACAAATCTTTGGAAGACTCCGGAGGAATTTCGAAGAAAATCAACGCGAGATTCTGAAGCAAGTTCTCCATGGATTATGAAGGGTATCCCCCACGGACGACACCAAGATGGATCCAGTGTGAATTCTTCCTGATTCCGGTTGGAATACTTCGAAGACTCAGAAAGGAATTCTTCAGAGATTCGAATGAGAATTCTTATCGGATTGTGATGCGAATTCCTCTCGGATTGTGATGCGAATTCCTCTCGGATTCTAATGAGAATCCTTCTCCAACGATGAATTGTAAGGATTATCATGCTGCTAGGCAAGCGGAAGTCTACTGATAAACTGTTACTTCAGTCCGTGATGGTTGACTACATGTTTTTGACTGCTGGCGAAGTACGCTTGGTATTTTGATATTTTGGTGGCTCTCCGTTACCACATAGAATTTTTTCTCTGAAATGAGAATCAAGCTCATTTGTCTTTCACTCATTTCATTATGATAGGGTGAATAAAGGAGATGAATCTTTATGCCACGATATCACTGCTAACTAACTTTTCAAATCCTGCGGGGCTATTTTTTCTAGGGAGGGCTAGGCCCCCCTAGCCCCCCTTAATTTATGCCAATGGCCTTTACGTATACTTTGTATACGAGAAAGGCAAAAAGTGATAAGGAATTTGAAATTCAATCGTAGTAGACATTTGAAATTCCAGCATACTAAGGCTTTAGTCCGATTCGCGAATTGAAATCAAATTAAACTTAAAGGCCCCCCCAGACCTAAGCGATTTCATCGCCGCGACGGCGACAATTAGTCGCCGCGATTCTATCGTTAGGTCGCTGCAGGCAATGTTCTATTTACGCTTCCATACCAACGGCGACAGAATCGCTGTCGCCAAGAGATAGAATCGCGTGGCGACTGTCGCGTCGCGTGTGTTTGGGGGAACCTTTAAAGTGACAGTTCGGAAATTATGAAATCCACCGCTCATAAGAATGGCTGGTGCTACCCAGCAAGACCACCAAAACATCTATCAAAAATTATTCATAATCTGTCAAAAATAATCTTGCTCTGCGAGCAGGGTTATTTGAAAATTTTGAACTGTCATTTTTAAGCTTAATTTGATTTTTATTCGCGAATCGGACCAAATCCTAAGGCTTTGGTCCGATCCGTGAATCAGAATTGAATTAAACTTAAAAGTGACTACTTTTGACAGATATTGAATCATTTTTGATAGATGTTTTGTTGGTCTTGCTGGGTAGAACCAGCCATTCTTATGAGCGGGGGATTTCATAATTTCCGAACTGTCACTTTTAAGTTTAATTCGATTTTAATTCACGAATCGGACCGAAGCCTAAGAAGTTAATGAAAAGAAATTTTTAAATTCGATCTCAGTAGACTGACGTAGCAAGTAGCAACGATTTTTTTTCGATCTAGTTCCCATTTCAATTTTTCTTCCATTCCTCGATCATTCCTCATCTCGATGGACCCTTCAATATCAAAATGTAGAGAGTCGACCTAATAAGACAAATAACAATTTCAAACGATATTATCGTGGAGCTAGCTATAGCTATAATTTAGAATCTATGTTCCTAAATTTAATCTTATAGATAGCTGTTTGTGACAAAAAATTCTCATGATTGTTTAAAGTATATTCGCTTGCGCAGCCGAATTTTTTTTATTGTAAGACGTTTGGTATTGGTTAAAATTTATTTCAAAATTCAGAGTCATGCTCATCTGCGGAATTCCGTTTTGAATCACCTGAAACGATTTTTTTTCGGAATATCGCATATCCTTGCTCCCGATGTCTTCTTAAAGATGTGCTTGTTATGAATCGATTACACAAAAAATTAATTTAATTGAAAGAACCTAATGAAAATAACTGTGCAAGTAAATATTGGTATTTGTCTTTATGAAGATGAAAACGGAGCTTGAGCAAAATGCATTAAATTTTCGCATTCTACACTGCAGCGCTCTGTAAGTAATTTTTAGTAGAAAGTAGAGATTAGCCTACAATACTCAATTCAGTCGGTGAATGGGAATAAGTTGACGTATGCTATAACCGGAATGCAATTTTTCTTTAATCAATTGAATAAACGTGCTATATTTACTTTTGTAAATATATGTTAATTGATTAAAATTGCGAGATTATAAAATCATACGACGCCATTGTCAAATGTTTGGTACCACCTGAAATAAACAATTTTAAAATACCGCATACACTCACTAGAAATATTGAACTCATATCAACAGATGACTGTTTTCTATCCAAACATATGAAAAACGGATTATTTCTAACTGCACAATAGATAATAACCATTTTGACTCAATGCCTGAACATGACTCGTATCCCGAACACTCACGTTTATTTGGTCATTTCTGCTCAACTCGTGAAGATCATTCCGTAGGTTCGTGTATTCATTTGCAATCTCAATCCTCAATAAGGAAAATCATTGATAGTTTTCAATTTAATTTCCGTAGCAATAGAAATGTATTAACGTTGGATTTGAATATTATCCTCACTCTTATGTCACCAATTTTAGGTCACACATCTTTTTTTTTCCAGGACCACTGTTCTGGAAAGGGAACAAAATATCAATTGAAGTCAGTTAACTGCACTTGAAAGAGATATAAATCTCAACAGTAGGTACTCAGAATCTCGACGGTACCTCGAATGAAAAATTAATACAAACAATCTGCGTACCACTTCAAATCCAACAGAACATCATCACTTATAGATCGGATGCCCAGATCAGATCCTTCAATTTTACCACACTTAATTATCCACAAGAGCGTTTAAAATCAACTACAAAGTTCACACTTTTCCCATCGTCCGCCTTTGATAGTGATCACCGCCGCCGGCTCTCTTGGAACCTCTAAACCACATGTTGAGCTCATTCAGACTATCGGTTCAGAAAAAATCCTACTGCGCACTGCTTCCGTTCTTTCCCAGCCATCGAGCGCACCGTGTTTGTTTGCATTGACCGTGAACCATCAGCCCTCTGGAACTCCTTTTTCTTGCACCTTTCGTCATCGGAAAGCAAACACACAGGCCCGGAAGCGGTACACACGTTTCTCGACGGGACGGTCGGCTCGGCGGTCGTCGTTGCGTCTAACAGAAGATCTGTCAGGACTCCGCGGACTGAATGTATGATGATGGTATTTGCTAGCTTCTGGCCCGTTCCGCGACAGATGATGAAATGAACCTCTGCCGGTTGGCAGCGACGCAGGGCTCAGAGAAATTAAAAGCAAGCCCGTTCAATTTATTCCCATTTCGTTCATTTATGCGCTTTCCGTACAGCAAAGGTGTTCAGAATGGCATTGAATTCACAATAAATCACCGTAACAGGATTTTATTCCATTCCATCCGATCGAAGCTTTCTCAACTTCAAGCCCATACAACGTCTAATGCAATCAATTTGCTTACGTTTGCCGTAATCACCACCTTGGCTTTGTCCTTTTGAATATATCTTTAAAAGTATTGGCGAATTGGACTCATCCATGCATCACTATCACAATCAATAGATGGATTAATCCTTTTTTTTTATAATTTAGGTAGATCAGGTAAAATCGTCCTAGAAGTGAATGCCGCTGCATAGTCACTATTGTCGTTCGGAGAGGGGCAACCCTTTTATCCTGTCACTTTTAGTATTACGTAAATAAATATACCTGGTGAGCCGCTCGCGGGTCCGGGGAAATGTGCCGGCTCGTTCAAATCGTCGCAAATGCATTTCGGCGAAATTACCTTTTCCGCTGTCCTTCGCGTTTAACCCTTTGACGAATTTGGATATACGTACAAGGAACACGGGGATGTATTCATTTGGGACGAGCATATGGTGCGCAACAGGATCGTTTAGAAACAATGCCGACGAGTGAAATATTGTGATGTAATTCAATATTTGTCGTTTTAGACGGCTGGTGGAGAACTATACCATTCATGGCTGTTGCAGACAATCAACAGCTGGATGTGACACGTTAGTAATGCGTATTTGTATTCCTCTAATATTTTAGTTTCGAATAGATGGCACAGTTTACACATGTTTAGGACATGATTTGTAACACAATTCAACAACGAAGCTACAACATGATTTTGTATCCACCTCTTGTTCAAACTAGACCTGTGCGCCGCCACGCCACGCCGCCGCCGCCGACACTTTTTGGCGTACGCCGATGCCGGTCAAGGTGTCGGCAGCGCGCCATACGCCGGTTGCCTCCACGCCGTCGAATTTCGTATTTCACGCCGATGATTGGCCATCACAAAAATCACCTATCAGGCATTAATTAAATAGCTATTAAAACTTTAGCAGATTTGTTTGCTATCTCTGTCACTTTTACCCGTATTGGCATGTTAAATGTTAGGTCATCTAAGGTCATCTTCTTGGCTACAGACCTACAAATCAACGAGTGTAGCGATGAACTTCTACTCTCATATGTAACTTCATGTGGAATAACCTCATTCTGGTCGAATTGGGTGGTTCATCATCTTTTTGAAGGTTTGAATTTTACATCTTAATTGGTCTAGTGCTTATATTCGTGGCTACAAGTCAACACTATGAATGTTGGATTTGGATTCCCAGTCTGGTAGGATTTTTCCAAACTTCCCTGGGCATGGAATATCATTGTGATAGCTTCGTGATATACGAATGCAAAAGCTACAGCACAATGGGGCATGTGACCGACCAAATTGAACATTTCCTTCACTCCTCCTTGTACTTAAATTGCAAGATATGTTCTGAAAAAAAAAACTGGTTTCGATTTATATTGATAAACAAGTTCCAAAGATTTTTTTTATTTGGTTTTCCTGAAATAATTTCCAAAGTAAGTCCTGGAGGAAGTTCTGAAGAAATACACGAAGAAAATTCTTAGTCCTGCGGATTTTCTGGATTTATCCTCGTATTTCAGGAGGATTTTCTGAAGGAATCCCTGGAGAAAATTTTGAAGGAATTCTTGGAGGAATGTCCAAAGAAATTCTTCAAGAAATTTAAAAATGTCGATTATTTCTTTAGGAGTGCCTTTGAAAATGGCTCTAGCTATTCGTACGGAGATATCCAAAAATGCGTCTTAGAATTTTGAAAGAAAATGGCGGAGAAAGTTCCGAAGGAATTACTAGATGAATTTTCGAGGCAGAGCAGAGACACATACGCGAAGCCCACGATAATCTATATAAAATAATTTATTTTGATAAACAACTCCCAAATAAATTTTCTTGGTTTTCTTGAAATAATTTACAAAGGAAGTCCCGGAGGAAGTTCTGCACGAACACATAAAGAAAATTCTTAGAGTCTTGAGAAATTTCTGGATCTATCTTCTTAGTAATTTCTGGAGGATTTTCTGACGGAATCCCTGAAGAAAATTCCGAAAAATTCTTGGAGGAATGTTCAAAGTAATTCTTTAAGAAATTTAGGTAATTCTTTTAGGAGGAAATTATATCTGATATCTGGAAACTCGTATGTAGTGCAAGTGTACCGGTTTTGGCCATCTTAGTGCCTAATTTGGCCAACCCTGAAAAATTTCTGAAAAGCTGTTTTATTTTCGGAGTTATGGGAGAAATTGGACAAATTAGGAACTGGTACAGTTACTTATGTCTTTATGCAGTTATCCAGGCTTGAGTCTTGCTCTGCATACGGTTTCACCAAATAGTACAGTCAAATTTAATCACCATTCTGCTTTCAATGCTCTGCTGTATGAAGGGTGAAAATGGAGGTGGCACACCCGTAAGCAGAGACACTTACACGAATCCGGCGGGATACAGAGAATCTCATTTTAACAGTGTAATCCATCAGACTAATAAAGTGATTCGCAATCCTTTTTGAGCTTTCCGAGAGATGGCTTCTTCAAGGAAGGGCGCGTAAAATCCATTACAACTGAGGGAAAGTGGACCCATATGCATGGGTAGAATATTTTAAAAATGTTTCAAAAAGAATTTCTGAAGAAATTCCTGATGGATTTGTCAGAATTAATCTTAGAAGAAATTTTGAAGGAATTTCCGGAAGAATGCTTTAAGAAATTTCCTAAGAAGTTCCGAAGCAATTCCCGAGGGAAATTTCAAAGAAAAACCTGGTTGCATTTGTGGAAGTTTTTTAATGAGGAGAAATTCTCGATCAAATTCCTTACGGAATTTTTGAAGGTTTACTAGAATGAGTTTCTTGATGACTTACCGAAGTAATTCCTAAATATATTTCCTAGGGAATTATTTGAGGTATTTACGAAAAAAATCCTTTAAAACTTTCGAAGGAACTCCTGCAGTAAATTCTCAAGGAATTCTTGAGAAAATCCGAATATAGACCGTTCCGATAATCTTCTATATAATAAAAATGAGTTGAGATTTCCGTCCTGACGATTTAACTAGCGAACGGGTCGACCGATTTCAAGTTGGGAACGGGTTCAACGGGAAAATGTAAAAAAAATCATTAAAATACTATTTTGGGTCAGCTGTTGGGGAAACAAAACAAACGCACGGAAATTGATCTAGAGTGCGGTGCTGCAAATAGTTCAATGTGACATTTATAACACCCGGACAACGCTGGGTTTTTTCCGCTAGTTATAAATACTTTTTGTTTATTGAATAATTCCATTTTTTTTTTTCAAATAATCTACTGTGTTATGGTCTTTCGCAATTTTTCGTGGATCTTGCACAACGTGTTTTTCAGCTATTACGTAAAAAAAATCATCAATATCACTACTTAATCCATTCTATCTGGGTTCTATACTCATTTAACAAGCATTATAAATTTTTTAAATTTAAATAATTGCTAATGGACGAGAATTAGAACAATTTCAAATGAATAGCAATTAGCCCCAAAAAACATTAAAAATTATTCCGAGCTCTCGTTTTCACCAATGCAACCAGTTTTTTACTTTTTGGAGCAATGTGGTCTGTGTCATTAATGTCCAAATGAAACCCCAAGATAAACCCCAAGAAAAATCGTACGTGAAAATCGTCTGATTCTAAAACGATATCCTTACTAATGATGATTATTCATTTTCAAATACTTTTTTGTGGTTTTTCGAAATTTTCAGGTCATTGAAATTATGTTCCAGCCAGATCTCGTTGAATGGACAGACATTATTATGCGTCTGTATTGAAAACTACATTATACGTTCTTTTCTAAGTAGTTAACACGTTCCAAAAATAACTCATTTAGTGCAAAAAAAATGGTCAAAAATCAAAGTTACATATTTTCCTTATTTTAAGCAAAAAATTTGAGAGTTATACATCACGTGAAAGAGTAGGATGTAATTTATAGGAGGTATCGACATTTTCATTGAATAACAAACGGTATTTCAATTGGTGACTTTTCTTAGTGTATAGGTATTTATAATTATCGGAACGGTCTATATCCGCAATTTCATTATTTTGGGAGTTTTTCTTGGCATGTAGTCTTGATTCTAGAGTCAAAATTTAGTTTGTTTTACTGTTGTCCAGGTTTTCTGAGAAATTCTTGGAGAAATATAGAATTTTTTATTTATATTCCAATAGCTACTTGTTTGGGAAATTCATCAAAAATTCCTTTGTAAGTTTTTTTCAGAATTCTTCGGTCATTCCTTCAGAAATTCATTTTAAAATTTTGTTCGAAAATCTTTTCAGGTTCTTTTACCTTTTTGGTTATTCCTTCGAGAATTGAGTCTGAGATCCCTCCAGAAATTTCTTTGAAAAAGCCACCAGGAATTAATTAGGACAATCATCCAAAGGTTGCTTCAGAGAACTCTCCGGAAAGTCCTTTTATTTATTTTTTTCAGAGAACCATACGAAATTCCTGCAGGAATAATTCCGGAACGAATTTTAATTTGAAGCATTTTTTAAAGGGATTAGAGTATTACACTTATTTTCAATTAAAAAACACTTTAACGACGGATTGAAAAATTAAAGAATTTAAAAACGAAATTTCCGAAGATTTTCCAAAAGAATTTCAGAAGAGAAGATCTACATTCTGCAGGAATTTCCGGAAAAGTTCCTGAAGGAATTTCCGGAGGATTTCCTATATGAAATTCGGAAAGAATTCCGGGAGAAAGTTCCAAATAAATTCCAGAGAAACATTTTGAAAAAATACCAAAAATAACTTTTTAGAGTTACCGAATAAATACTTAGAGAAACTACTGGAAGAATTTTTATTAGAAATTCCTGAAGGAATTTAAAATAAATCTTTAATCAAATTCCGAAGGTTTTCTTCTAAAGGGATTTCTGGATGTAATCCTAAAATAGTGTCCGTAAGTATTCCTATAGAAATTCTTGGAAGATTTTTCATAGGTATTTTCTAAAGAATTCTTAAAGGAATTTTCCTAAACAAGTTTTCCGAATTCCCAATTCCCAAAGGCTCCGTGAAAGAATTTCCGAAGCAATCCCTAAACTAATTTCTAAGGAAATTCCTGAAGGAACTTTTGGAGAAATTTCGAAACGAATTTCCGAAGAAATACCCAAATAAATTTTCAAGGGATTTCTTGGAAGGAAGTTCTGGAAGATTCTAGGAGGAAGTTCTGATGGAATTCATGAGGGAAATTCTAAATCAATTCGCAGAATTCCTTTTTTGAATTTTCTGAGGAATATCTAGATGAATTTCCAAACGAATTTTTGGATTTTTAATCGAATTACTTTCCAATGAACTTATGTGCTGTGATGCGGCAATGTCCTAGTGGAGGATGTAATGTAAACTTTTGCTGTGAAGATACAAACTATAGCTATTAGGGTGTTCACCCCATCAGTCTGACTGTAGCTAGCAATTGTACAAAACAATCTTAAGTTCATAAAAAGCATCATATGCCTTGCAGCGTAATTTTTTTTTATATGCTCAAAGTTCTTTACGCCGATTCACGCCGCCGCCGCCGCCGCCGAACATTGCTTACGGCGTGACGCCGCCGACGCCGCCGCCGCTGGTGTAAAAATGGCCTTACGCCGCCGCCGTTCTCAAATACTTCGGCGCACAGGTGTGTGTATTAGACCTGTTCACCATTTTCAAAAGTTTTCCAGATTCAAAGTGCCTCCCCTCTTTTTCAGACTTTTTCATAGAAATGTCGTTTGAATCAATCTTTACTCCACATAATAGAAGCATTAGTCGTTAATAGCTTCTTTAGACTATTATCTACCGCTTTGTCATTGATACTAAGATGTTTAGAGTCATAGAGTAATGACTTTTAAGTAGGTTTAGATGAAAAATTTGCCTAAAAACAAAAAAAAAAAATAAGGTGCTCCTTGTGGTAGTATAAATTTTTAATATGTGCCCAATTCAATTTTCCCGTTCATTTCCTTAGAGTATTACGGAAGTTTCGTTCATACATCACTTTATTATATTCCTCTGCATGTAATAATGCAGTTTTCATGAAATACTTAACGTTTGAATAGGGTAGTCAAGCAAGACCTTTCCCCCATGCTACATCAAAGTTGTCTATGATTTATGAGCAATGTCATCCAGTATGCTCAACCCACTGGTATAGATCTAGAGTGGGCTATGCGGTAGTGTCAGGGCCTACAGATCAATAGGTCTACGGTTCGAAGCGCAGAGTAGATAAAGATCTTTCAAAGAAATTCCTGGGGGAACTTCCGAAGGAATTCCTGGGGGAACTTCCAAAGGAATTCCTGGGGAACCTTTCGAAGGAATTCCTGGGGGAACTTCCGAAGGAATTCTGTAGATTAAAAATCACATTAATAAAGTTTCAAGAAAGGAATTCCTGGAGGAACTCCGGAATCTTCGGAACTACGGTCTTCTACGAGTTGCTACTCGTCCGTATTTTCCAAATCCGATGCTCGGTTATGGATGTTTCAGCTATGGTCACACGCGCGTTCAATGCCCTGGATCGCAACGCTGCTTTAACTGTTCTGGCAGTTTTCACGGCAAGAGAAGAGTGCCGAGAGGCTCCATTCTGTCGTAATTGTAGATGAAATCATCGACCGACCAACCGCCAGCGCCGGATTTATAAAAAGGAAATGGACCCCATCAAACTAAAAGTGTGATAACCTGAGTTTCCCGGAGGCTGGGAAACGAGCCGAACAGCAAGCAGAAGGTAGCTATGCGTAGGCAGCAGCGCAATCGAATGCTTTTGAGCAAGGGCTGAAGAAACTTGAAGTGAGCATCGCACGGAAAGACGAGGAAATCACCAAACTGCGGGAAAAAATTAAATAGAAGAATGAGCGAATTAATAAAATGATGACCTCCATCAAACAACCGAAGCAGCAAGCCAGTCAAATAAAGCAGAGTCATACTAGTGAAACCGTCAGCCAGGAAGAACCGCATCATAGCGGTGAACACCGACTAGTCTACACGACGGCAAGCCCTATCACTCGATCCTGGAATAACTCCCCAACCGTTCAGGATACAAACCGAGGACGATCTTCGAAAAACACTTTTGCTAAACCGGCCCTCTAACCAGATCCAAATCCGCCGCCGAAAAAAACCGCCGTTACCCATGACCTCACGGAAATAGACTTCTCTAGCGAGGAGTCAGAGATACCGGAGACAAACCCTAATCAAGGTCTTTGATAGTTTTACTTCTCAACAACGCATGTACTACAATGACGACCAAAGCACGAACACGGACAACGTCTAACCTTAACCCGTTGATGATGAATTTGCCTCCGTAGCCGATGGAAACATTAATCTCACCACGACACCAGAAACATTGACTAGACGGCAGGGGGAAGGGTAGCTCTCTCATGCTCTGGCCGCCGCCCTACACCACCAAGCATGAAGCATCCCGATGTTAACGGCAATCGCGGAGCAGTCGACAAATCTACACAAAGCCTATCCCCAGTGCCGGCTGTTGCCGGTGTAACTGGAGAAAATGGTGTAGTAGTTTCGGCAACGGCTGGCACTGCGGGCAAGGCGTCCCATAGGTCAGTCCTCATTGTTCCTTTCCGAAAACAGATACTGTCTCGCATAACTTTACAGGTCAACACAACACCATAGAAATTCTCTCACCTGGAGAAGGCCCGTCCCGCCGAAGAAATATTACACAAAGAGCATCCCCAGTGCCAGCAGTTGTCAGTAGCTTAGCTTTAGCTTAGCTTATCTTTGACTGATTACACATATCTTTTATCCGCGATTGACCAGAATCAGTGAAATTGCACAAAGAATCAACTGAATGATTGACTGGGATTGTTCAAGCATTCTCAGTGTGCAAGTTTCAGTGACTCTAATATTCAAATGATCAATAACGGCGCAGCCCACGTCCTTGTCAGTTAGGAAGAGGGAAGGAACATTAGTAGGTGTTTTTTGCTATTTGAAGACCGTGTTTACCTCTGCGTCTCCACAAAACCCACAGGAAGGATTATCAGTTAGTCGGTAGGCATCGTTGGATCTGGATTCACTCTGATAAGCGATACGACCGTGCCATTCTTTATACACAGTGATTTTACCTAACCATGATTCGGCTGCCCAAAGCAGAACAAACTAACTACCAGCACACCGAGCAGGAACAAATAGACTGGCCCAGGATACAAAAAGTTGTCCGATTCTACGGGGCACCCCCAGGATTTTGCCTTTGGGTAAGAAAATCATTCTCTGAAAATTTCAGCCTGATCGGTTATTGCATAAGCTGGCGCAATTGATTTGATAAGTTAATATGGGGGTTTCAGCCGAAATATATGGGAAAATACACCTCTGTTACTATTTCGTACAGGGAATTGGATGGAAAAACCCGATTGAGCCCAGATTTGCAGGAAATGAAGTTAACATGCCAATGAACAATTCCACATAAAATTCTACTATGATTAAATAAACTTTAAATTTGTTTTTAGCTAATATATTTGGAGTTTGGTTGAGCACTTTGAAATTTATTAAGGTGAAGGTGGGTTGAGTACCAAAACAAAGCTTTGAAAGTATTGGTACAATAAAAACTGTCATATACTGTAGTAGTATTGGTGTCGTATTTATAAAATAACAAAGAATATTAGTAGGGTGGTTCAAAAAACGACCAAGCTCCACTACGCTCACTTGATTCCGTCCCATGCGCCGAGTGTCCTCAAAAACCGATTTGAACAAAAACTGGTTGAGCGCAAGCCGGTTCAAGTTTGTATGAAAACTAGTATGGGAAACTAAACCTTTTATTACACTGGCTACGGTGCCTCCCCTCCAAACGCTGGCGAAAAGAGAACCCACATAGCTGAAAGCAACATTCCAGAGACTTCACTGAACGAAAAACGCACCGCAGGAAAGATTCATTGATTACGTAATGCAAATATAGCATTTTATACCCCACTCACCCTTATGTCACACTTTTTGTATGAAGCATCTGCCCTTGGCTGCCATCGTGGTACTCTTCCAACTATGTCCTTAATTGCCTTGAAAACAAGCGCATGTAATCGAAGGTAGCTGCGATATGTGTTGCGGCGCGCATGCAGTTACTTCACGGCGTGTTCAGTAGAACAATATTATCACAAAAAAATGAGCATGGCTAAAATTTCAACTAGGGTAAAAGACCCAATAGTGGAGGAACTAAGCGCGTTCCAACACTAATATCCCGATTACTTTTAATCTATATTTCATTTCCCTTACCTTGAGAGTGCATCCGAAAGCTCATTATCTCAATTTTATTCAAAGCGTGCCATAATTCCATCAGAATCCTTTTTTGTTACCTGAAATCAATCCTCCAATTATTGGTACAGTGTTCCAATAGTTGCAATGTTCCGATATTTTGTTATTCATGTTCCTATAGTTGCGAATCCCATAGGTTTTATATGGGTTTCGCAACTATTGGAACACTACCGCAACTATTGGCGCAAGGGAGAGAAAAGAATAAGTATTTATGTGTAAATGGAATTCCAATGTTGTGTTTGGCTCTATCGTGTTATGACAGGTCAACTAATTGACCGGTAATGTGGGTTACTGCGTTTAGTTTGTTAATTCCCTGCAAACCGTACTACCGCAACTATAAGCACATCCACGACTATCGGAACTTTTACCCTACGTGAAAATATAGCTTCTTATCTTTCATTTCCTGAGTATTTTTAAAAAATCTACCGGGGGGTCCCGAACAACTTTTTTTTTCCTTTCCAAATGGAACCTGCATTCTAATCTAATACCAGCTGCCAGTCATGAGTCCCTCACGAGTTGACTCGTCATTTATTTTTTTTAACTATTTTTCATGAATTAAAAGCAAGGAATGAATATTCTTCATGTTCTTTTATTTTGAAACTAATTTAAAAGGCTCAAATATGACGAAGCCAAACTTATTAAGTTCAACATTTGGCTAGCAAACATACTGCTTCGCAAGGGTTGAACCCACTAATATTTTTAACAGTGTTTGTTTAGTTTCAATTTTATACTTTTTGGATTTAAATGAAAATTAGCGAAATTCGTAGAAATTATTCCAGATAATTGAGAAATTTCAAATTGATTGTTTGAGCTCAAAAAACGACAGGATTCCGACATTCAAGACATAACGATACCTGAAAACCTAATGATTTTTTATAACATTTCCAAGATAATATAAAACTATTTTAACCTACCGAGATAAGCATGCCAAGACCATGATGCAGGTGGCTGAGTTGTATTCCCGGTTCGGTCTAGGAAATGTTTAGGTTGGACATTTCCTCGGCATTTCTATGTGGGATGGTTTTATAAAGATATTTTTGGTTTTGAAAGTAAGGAATACATTTTATTCTATGGAGTTTTTATAAATATTAACGGGGCTTAATAATTAGTAAAGCTTTTCTAAATTACGCTTCTGATCATTGTTGAGCTAGATTTTTTCCACTAGATAGATGAATAAAAGTAAAGCTCATCGATTACGTCAAAGTCTGGTGGTTGTACCAAGAGTCATGAAAATAAGTGTCTTTTTAGAAAAAGATGCATTTGATGCATAGGGCAGGAGATTGATTTTCGTTTACTGGTTAACTTTTCTGAACTCTTAGGCAATTTAGATTTTATTAGAGTCATCCCTTCAGCACGATTTTTGTGTCTAAAAATTCAAACTCTTCTCCAAAAACTTCTTAAACTACCCTGGTTCTGATCGTCCATATTTTGTGTTTGCGCCAGTGGCGTAGCCACGGGGGTGGTTTTGGGTATAAAACCCCCCCCAAAGACAAAATTTTTGGAAGAAAATTTTTTTTTCGAAAAAAAAATGTTCAGAAAACCCCCCCCGGACCAATTTTCTGGCTACGCCACTGGTTTGCGCTTTATGATGGTGGTATTCGGCTTGACCAAATAATTGAACGTTATTGAAAGTGATTGCCAAAAGCAAAATAGCAATAATGCGACAACACAATGAAAAGTGGACTAATTTTAAAAAAGGGAATGAATTTCGAGTGAAAATAATCGTTTCGAATGAGTATTTCTCCAAGCTCACGCAGTGCAATATCATAGAAAGTTGCATGTTTCCACAACATTTGTAGTAAAATGAATTTGCTTGTCTGGATGAATCACTCGTTCTCATCAACTATGCATCGCAGCGATATGATCTCTAGGACAAAATACAGTACATATTTTTAAGTTTTTTTTATACCCATGTCACTTTTAGTTGAAATCAAAAGAGATTTCATTTTAAACTAAAAGCTAGATATTTACTTCCATTTTTGCCTTTATTGTGCACTTAGCATGACTCATTTTTGCGCTCATCTGTTTACCGTATATCAATTGAAATCTGATTTCTATTTGAATGAGGTATTAATGATTTTTATGAGCATGTTGGATAGTTTTTAGTGATAAATTGAAGTTACATTTAATTGTGTACGACAGAAAAAAAGTGTAAAAAGTGAATTGTGTGTATCTACATTACTTCTCCTTCTTCGTTTTGGCATTACATTCCCCACTAAGACATTGCCGCCTCACAGTTGAGTGTTCAATCAGCACTTCCACAGTTATTAACTGCGAGGTTTCTAAGCCAAGTTACCATTTTTTTACCATCAAATTTACCACCAAAGTTTCAATTTTGGTATATATTTGGGAAAGAATTGGGTGTATATGTGCATAAGATGACGATGCAGAGCATAATCTCCATCCAAGCCTTTCTTAACTGTTTGCAGAGGATAACATAAATATATCGAGTTCGGCCTCGTCATGCACTTTGACGCTTGAGCTCCAACAAACAATTAATTTAGACTATAACTTGGAAATTTCGGTACCCCTGAGTTTATATACGATTATTGGAATAAAAAAAATTCAGGAATCTCATTTTAAATGGGACGCGATAAATAATAATCGTTGGTCTTCCAACTACAAAGATCCGTTTCAGGGAGAAAAAAAAAAGTTGTTCGAGACCCCTCGGTAGATTTTTTTCAAATAGTCACGAAATGAAAGCTTAAGAGCTATATTTTCATGGGCGTAGCCAAGGGGGGGCAGGGGGGGGGCCGTCGCCCCCCCCCTAAATTTTGGGAAGATTGCACGGGTACGGAAATGAATTCCCTTAAACATGTGCACTTTACGATCCAATCATATACAGAAATAGGTGGCTGAAGTTCCTAAAGATTCCCAAAACTTATTAGGGCATCCAGGATCTATAATCTATGAAAGTTCAAAACAACTCGAAACATTTCGGACTCCAAAATTCTCCTTGAAATCCTTCTAGAAGCTCCCCTGGAAACTTCTGAATTCCTCCGGAAAGTTATCCACAAATTCCTCTGAAAATCGTTCGAAAGTCCTTCTCATGTAATTGTAATTCCTCCTTATCTAGAAACCCCCGCTAATTTTTTTTAGGAAATTCACGAGGAAATTCCTTGAAGATTTCTTTTCTTCTCTCCAAGATTTACTTCTAGATATTTCTTCGGTTATTCTCCCTTCAGGAAAAATCCGGTATTTCCTTCAGGCATGCATTCGAGAGTTCCGTTAAGAATACATACGGAATTTCTTCCCAAAATTCTACCAGAAGTTTCTTCAAAAATTTATGACAGAAATCCTCCGATTTAGCTCCATAATTTCACTTGTAAATCTATAAGAAATTCCTTCGGAAATTCTTCTAGGAACTTCTCCGGGCATTCCTCTCGGAACTCTTCCTTTAATTCCTTCCTTTAATTACTTCCAGGAAATTTTCCGGAAATACCTCCAAACATTCAATAGCGAAGTCATCTAGCATTCCAATCTGGAATTCTTTTCGCAATTGCTTCAGAATATCCTTCAAGAAATCATCTAGAAATATCTTCATGAATTTCTCCTGGAATTCGTCCAAGTATTTCCCCAGAAATTCTTACAGGTATTTTTTCGGGAGTTTCTTCAGGTACTTCTCCAGGAATTTTCCCGGGAGATTTTCCGCGGAAGTGTACTAGAATTCCTTCCGGACTTCACTCGCAATTTACTCGGATATCTGCCAAGAGTTCTTCCAGAAATTTCTTCGGAACAATCCGCAGGGATTTTCTTCAGCAATTCATCTGGGAATTTCTGCATTAATTCCTCCTGGTATTTTTCTGGGAATTCCTTCAGATATTTTTTCGGAAATTCCTTTAGGATCTTCTCTAAGAATTATTTCAGGACTTCCATGTGGGAATTCCTCCGGAAGTGCTTGTGGGAGTTCCTCCGGGAGTTCTTCCAGGAGTTTTTTCCAATAAAATCCTCGGGTAATACCTCCAAGAACTTTACAGGGAATTCCTGGACGATATTTGGCAGGAATTTCTCTTCCTCTAGGGTATTCCACCGGATATTCCTCTGAAGTTCCACCAGTAGTTCCTTCGGGAATTCAATCAGGCTTTCTTCCAGGAATTCATTTAGCATTTCTTTAGGCATTTATCTACAAATTCCTCCAGAAGTTCCTCGGAGAATTTCTCTGGGAGTTCTCACGGGAATTCCTCCGGGAGGTTCTTTTAAGAATTCTTCCAGGAGTTACTTCTGGAATTCTTACGGGAAGTTCCTTTGGGAGTTCATCCTAGAATTCTTACGAGAGTTCCTCCAGGATTTCCTCCGGAAATTCTTCCTGTAGTTCTTCAATAAATTCCTCCAGAAGTTCCACCGGCAGTTCCTCCGAGAATTCCTCTGATAATTTATCCGGAAATTCCTATAGAAAATCCCCCGGGAGTTCCTCCGGAAATTACTCTGGGAGTTCCTCCGGGAGTTCCTTTTCAGAGAAACACCCGGAAAAACTGCCGGTGAAACTCCTGGAGGGATTCTCGTAGAAACTGCTGGTGGATCTCCCGGTGGAATTCCCGGAGGAACTGCCGGAGGAGCCCCCGTAAGAACTCCCAGAAGAATTTCAGGAGGAACTCCTAGAAGAATTCCTAGAGGACCTCCCGGATGAGCTCCCAGAGAAACTATCGGAAGAACTTTTGGAGGAATTTACAGCTTAATTTCTGAAGAAAGCCTAAAGAATTCCTGAAAAAAAAGCCTGAATAATTTCCTGGAATAGTTTCTGGTGGAACTCCCGGAGGAATTTCCGGAGAAACTCCCGGATGAATTGCTGGTGGAATTCCCGGAGGAACTGTCGAAGGAATTTTCTGGAAGAATTTCTGAAGAAACTCCCGGGAGAATTTTCAAAGGAACCCCGGGGAAACTACCAGAAGCATTCTCGGAAACATGAGAATTCATCTTATAGATAAATCTCTACTAGCTGAAACCTTTGTTGGGGTTTGTAGCTGGACCATCATAATCATCAGAGGACCTCCCGGAGAATTCCCTGATTAGCTCGCAGAGAAATTCTCGGAGGAGCTTCTGGTGGAAAATCTATATAAATTCCTGAAGAAGCCTAAATAAATTCCAATTCTGCCGAAATTCCCGGAAGAATTTTCAGAGGAACTGCCGATAGAACTACCGGAATTATTTCTCGAAGGAAATCCTAGAGAAATTGGAAATGCCGGTTCCTGTAAGAATCCCAGGAAGAATTTTCGAAGAAACTCCTGGAGGATCTCCCAGTGGAAATCTTGAAGTTTCCACCGGAATTCTTTCAGGATTTCATTGCGAATTAATCTAGGAATTCCTCCGAAAATTCCATTGTTGATTTCATTTTCGGTATAATTTGTTTCCGGTGGAATTCCTGGAGAAATTCTTTGAAATTTTCACAAGAAATTATTCGAAACAATTCACGGAAAATTTTATGGAATTTACACAAGAAATTCGAAGATTTACAGGAATGTTTACTGGCAATTCTGCGGAATTTCCACGGAATATTCTTATTCTTAAAAATTATGGGAAACAGCACGAAATTATTTGAATTATTGCAGAGAATTTTGCAGAACTTATAAAGAAGTTCGTGAAGATTTTCTTGGAATAAATAATGGTGGAATTTTCGGATCAATTCCCGGCAAAATTTATGGTGGAATTCCTGAAGACACTGCCGAATAAGTTGCTGGAGGCATTCTTAAAGAATCCCTGATAGAATTTCGGATAGAATGCCAGGAGCAATTGTCGAAGGAATTCCTGGAGAAAGCTTGCATATTGATTTTTCTGCCTATTTTATAATAAATATTATTTCAGAGAGGATTTGTTTAGAAATTCAGATGTATGGTTCTAGTTTTCTTAAACTTATGGAAGAATGCATAAGACTTAAACTTATGGAAGAATGCAGGATTTTTATAATAATTGTTATAGCCGATTTTATATTCTTTCTGAATACTAAGTTCGTTAATATTTTTCTCACTTTATTTAAAAATATCTGATGAGCAATGAATCAAGCATTTTTAAATCCATTATTGTTTTAATCATTATTGTTTCGATTTGGTTTGGATTTGGTTTCAT
Organism: Armigeres subalbatus; assembly: GCF_024139115.2. Classification (NCBI taxonomy): domain Eukaryota; kingdom Metazoa; phylum Arthropoda; class Insecta; order Diptera; family Culicidae; genus Armigeres; species Armigeres subalbatus. The sequence continues at coordinate 23,849 of NW_026943604.1, read as the reverse complement.
GTGTTAATATTCATGTGTTTTTATAAAACTACTATAAAACTACGATTTAGAAAAAAGTTGGCCCCCCCTTCTCGAAATCCTGGCTACGCCCATGTATATTTTCACGTAGTGAAAGTTTTGGCGATGCTCATTTTTTTGTCATAAAGGTACCCCATACACACGCCGTGGCATGCGTATGTTTTCATGGCAATTAATGAATTTCAAAGTGCTCAACCCAACTCCAAATAAATCAGCCAAAAACTGATTTAAAGTTTATTTAGTAATAGTAGAATTTTATGTCGAATTGTTCATGGGCATGCAAACTTCATTTCCTGCAAATCTGGGCTCAATCGGGCGCTTCCATCCAATTTCCTGTACGAAATAGTAACAGAAGTGTATATTCCCATATATTTCGGTTGAAAGCTCCATATTAACTTCAAATCAATTGCGCCAACTTATGCAATAACCGATCAGACTGAAATTTTCAGAGAATGATTTTCTTACCTAAAGGCAAAATCCTGGGGAGTGCCCCGTAAAATCCGATGACTTTTTTTTCTCCCCATACTAGGCTGGGCCACTCTAAGGAACATGATCAAATGCATATCTATTGATTTACTTCCCGACCGTACAAACTACAACGATACCAGATCATTCGACGTGTCTATGAACCGAGCATGGACAATAGTCACCATGCATGCCCGATGGCATATGTAAACTGTAAATGATCGAGTTTTCGACGACCGAACCGACGTGCAGTATTCTGTACTTGCTTGCCCTTACTTGACTGGAGCAAAGCGCAATACAAGCGCATTATCCGCCGAATATCAAAAAGATATTTTTTTCTCCGGCCCGCGACGAATAACACACGCACTGTACTTACTTTCCCGATGGCTACTCACCAGTGCCGGAAGTTGTAAGTATATACAAAACTAGTGTAATGGTTCCACAGGCAAGTGCTAGTATTACTGCAACACCTGCAGATATTACTGCGGCAAATTTTTCTCCTTTTGACATACCGTGCAACTTATCGCGGTGTGCATCCACGCACCAATCCAGGTAACAGTAGTACCTGTCTACATCCTGCCGAGTTCTACGCAATGTCAGGAAGCACTGGGTGAGCTATTCGAGGAGCTAGAGGGATCGATGATGCTTCTTGGGGACCTCGATGTGCATCATCTCGTGTGGGGATTTCCAAGCAAACCCGCTTGGTCGCTTCATCGCCGAGACGACTTTGGTGATCTTGAACGACGGCTCACACACCCGCATCTATCCGGCTACGGGCAACACTTCGGCAATTGACGTTGTCATCTGTTCTGAGAGTTGTATAATAGCGACCCTGTCGGACTCGCATAATAGCAACCACTTCCCGATCATCTTGTCCATCCTCCGATGGATCAACACCACAGAAGTGGCTCTACGATCAAGCTTATTGGTCGTTATACGAGCGGCCAGATGCCGAGTGGTACGTTAGCACCTTCACCGAAAAAATACTAGCAGCATCGACAAAATCTATCCAGAGAACTAGCGGCCGAATCGGACCGAAGCAGCACCATGGTGGTGCTCCGAAGCGAAAGCAAAATAGCAGTCATGACAAAACTGGCGAAAGTTTATTGCGAGAAATCGGCGACTTCTAGCTACACTCCATCATTCCAGATGGCGAAAAAGGCAGCTGAACGACGGCCCATAGATCTTTCAAACCACAATGATGATGTTTCTAACGAATTTCTGTGGGCCCAAATTTCTACGAGGGGCGAAGTGCCTCAACAGGTCCAAATTCGATCGAGTACCCCCTGCTGCAACGTCTTTCGTGATTCGCAAAAATGACGCTTCTCGAGCTGTTGAACAATATCTGGCACAGTGACGAGATTTCCACTAGCTGGCGAAATATCTTTGTCGTCCCTATCGCGAAACCGAACTGCCACGATTCAGGATCGAATGTCTTCCGGCCAATCTCGCTCATTAGCTGCATGGCCAGCGAATTATTAATCGGCGACTGATTACTGAATAAGCGACAACACGCTTTTCGTGCTGGACTAAGTACTTTGCCAAACTTCAAAGGTCGCTACCTAGTACCGACGAGCACTGCCTGATAGCATCCCTGGATCTACCGGAAGCGTACGACACCACCTGGCAACACGGTATCTTATGAACTCTAAAGTCTTGACGAATACGTGGTCGGATGCTGAATCTACTGCAGAGTTTCCTGTCCTGTCTGTCCTGTTCTGTCCTGCACACATGTTGAGAGTACTTTCTAGAGAACGGAGTACTTCAGGGTTCTGTCCCATCCGTAACGCTGTTTCTTATCGCGGTGCAGCCCATTTTCCGCGTGCTGGAGTTGAAATCCTTCTGTTCGGGGATGACATCCTCTTGGTGGTGCGTAGATCAAAAAGGGAAGGTTGCGCCATAGGAGAGCAGTGCACAAATAAAAATATGTTGTGATTTTAAATGTCTTTTCATGCACATATTTAGCACATACCTACAAATAAACGTTACATTTAATCGATATCATTGTTCTTTCAAATCGAAGTAAGTTTGAATTGCGCTTGCTTTTTAAATTCAGTCAAATTTAATTAAAGTTCGAATGTTAATTCGTTTAATAACAGATAAATAACTCGTTTGAAGTCGGCGTATAGCATTTCATCGCGCACCCTATTTAACAGACTGAGACCAATTGGGGAGATATTCGTTGGTGAATACCCGAAAGGTCTTCGTGAGGGCCAATCAACGATGGATCACATATTTAGCCTGCAAATGATCCTAAATTCCGAGAGCACAACTTGCAGAATCCCCGTCTGTTCATTGATTTTGAAGCAGTGGAGCCTTATTTGTGATCGTAACTGACTCGATATGTTGTCGAATTTACTGTTCAACAGTGCACTCAAGAATGTGGTAAGGAGATCTGGTGTGCAGATAATCGGCACTATCATTACACGGCACTGGGCCTTGTGGACAATGTCACATCATTGAAATCGACCATACGACAGTAGTAGGCTTTTGTTCAACTGAGGAAATAACAGGCTCAACCTTTAATTCTACCCTATTCTACCTAGAGATAGAGTGATAGAGTACATGTTTGCGAGTAGAGACAGGAGTAGGCCTGGTAGTGTTGCTGTTAAAGTAATGCTTGATGGAGAAGGAACAAATCAAAGAATTTGACGGAAACGAAGGTTGTTATGTATACAATCTTAATTCTTTTACGGACGAGTATGAACCGTGGACGTAGCTAATACGTTAATCAATTAACATCTTATTCAGATAGGGTGTTTCTATGTTCGAGGACTGAATATTAATTTTACAGCAAATTATTGATAAGAAAATCAATTTCTGCGAGCAGAGGAAAATGGCCTTCTGCTATATTTCTCTAACATTGCCTTCACCTTCGTGGCCTTATTATTTTTGCTCATTATCTATTTGACTATCCTCCGGCTGTCGTTCCAACGCGGTGGAATCATATCGGTAGAACCTATAGACATCGACCAACGATTTCGTCTGGCAAGCGAAGATAAAACTGGAAAATTATGTAATTTATAGCTTATCCATGTGAGTACGCCACCGCGGCGGTGCAACGATTCACCGCGTGCCGAGTGGATGAGCACAAAAATCCTTTAAATTTTACACCACATCGACCAGCTCTTCCGTTCGGGGTCGATTTTCGATTCGCTTTCTGGGTTATTGATTCGGTACGTGAAAAATGTGGAAGGGTGTGCTTCGGTGCTTGCTTTATGGTGGCTCGCTGATATGTTTGACACATTTCGGCCGTTGCACGGCACATCGAGAATGATGATGATCCTTCGGGATCAACTACGGCTGCTTGCGGACCAGCATCATTTCGAGGAAGAGAAGTATCGAATTTCGTTTAATTTCTTATCCGGACCCGCCAAAGGTAGTGGATGTCCTCGAGACAGAGTCGTAAATCCTTCCACTGCTTCCAGTGAAATGCGGCGGAGGGGAGAGGACACTTGCTCGGGCAGACTGAAAAGAGTAAATTCACTCAATATCAATTTATCAATTCCAAACTTCGGTTGGACCCTTTTTACGATTACAATTCGAACCCGCTTTCAATCACCATTATTATTTATTCAAAGAACTTGTAAAAATGTAAAATAGCTACTTGGGGACGGACGGACGTAGAAAACGCATTCCCGTGACCAGGTTAAAGGGGGAAAAGATCACTGTCCTGGGATGAAGAGGTGAGGATGTCGAAACGAGTCACGGGACAGCATCCACAGCAAGAAGGAAAATCCAACCGAAGATAGTATCGAATTTCATTTTTAGCATTGAACTTTTCATTCGCGCTCAGGGAATAGAATGAAACCGACCACATGGATAACATAGTATAGAGGATATTTTACCAAGTGAGATCTCTTTAAATCTTCATATATTATTTTAATTTTTTCAACCTTAACAACCCATAGACCAGGGAATCACTATCAAGAGCAGTTATGGCAAAAACTACCCCGAAGACAAAGATCATTACCATGGCTGACCCCAATTTCGAACTGTGTGATGATATAAAATTCCTCCATATAAATTCCATCATTTCGTAAATAGGGTTGATAATGCCACCCAGGAGAGTAGTTTGACACTCGTTTTAAATAAATGCACACGCCAGGCAGTGAAGACCGTCCGAAGACGGTTCGCTTGTCAACGAGGCCAGCACATAAAAATGTTTCAAATCGTCTGCCTTTGCCATGGAAGACCCGATCCCCTTGACCAGACAAACTCTTATCGCCTAGTCGACGGTCCGCACGTCCCAGGAGGCGACGCTGCCGGTAAGAAAGATGAATCTCAACAAACGCCCCTATATTTCTTATCCATACTAACCCGAATGGTTACTCGAATGGTCAAAGATCCCTTCCAGAAGCCAAGGAGGGAAAATGACAAACCAACCGAACCGTGAGTTTGAGGCAGAACCAAGCCGAAAGGACTCGCCTCGGTTCGGTTTCCAATTTCTTTATATTTTATGAAGGGATTCGGATTTTGGTATCCTTTTTTCCTCCTTGACTGGGCCGCTCCGGGAACGAGCATTTTATGCCGCATTAGCAGACACATAAATTCCGAACCCATAAAGACGACTTGCAAGAACTTGCGCCGGGGGAAGTTGGTCGGGGTTAGCAATTTTGTGACCACAGTTGGACCGGCCAAGTGCGCGCTCGGATGGATAAGAGCATTAGTAATAATTAAACGATGTGGTTTTCTTGGCTACTGGAAACAATCGATGATCTTTCCTTGTGCTCTGTGCTTCTTATTGTGCCGTAGAAAAACTTTTTCGGAACGATGATTAATTGCTTAAGTATAAGGGAGGAGTGTTGGTATTTTGGTGATTGCTGCGAGTGGAAAGGACTTGAATAGTAATGATTCAGAGATGCTTAGAAAGATTAGATAAATTTATTCGCACTGCCACTGATGACATCTAATCCATATATAGTTCAACTTAGTTTTTTTCATTTTCTATACATGTTTTCAATTAAAGCTATCATAATATATTTAAATTATCGAGAAAGAAGCGGTGAGCCAGCTGAAAACCTCTCTAATAAAGACAAACAAAAAATTATCGAGAAAACATTATAAGTAAAATGCATTGATCGGGTAGCCACTTCGGGCAAACATGCTTGGGTTAGATGGTTGGATAGGATTGAAAATTTTATAGAATTTCAAATTAGCATATCCCTGTATAAAATAATTCGACTTTGGTAAAACCGGGATCAATGGACACATAAATTCGTTTCCTATCCTTATCCTCCTGAGATCGGTCAAAACGCATTTGCAATGCGTTTTTTCTTGTGTTTATCATTTTATGCGACATTAACTTTTATCATGTTTTATGAATTCCCCAGAAAGTAGAACTTATTTGCCGAGCAATGCTGGTAGCAGATCAAGAATCTATTAGGAATACACAGAGGAAAGGCCAATTCAGTGGAAACGTTTTCGGAAATATGATGAAATGATGACAGATAGGAATAATGCGATTATGGGTTGCCAACTTCATAGCTTTGCAGGACGATGACTACAGGCATCAAGAGCGAACGTCTTCTGTTTGGTTCATTGAAATGTGTATTTTGTATGCTTGAAAAACTTTTATTGTAATAATTTTTCAAGTTGATAGTGTCAACTACCTTACTTATACAGAATGGCGACTTAACTTCAAAATAAAAATTCCAAGGTTTTTACAAGGTTTCCATAAAATTTACAGGATTATTAAAACCATTGAATATATATGTTACATTTAGAAGCAGCTGTTATTGATTTAATTTATGCATGGTGAAGATGATTTTATTTATTTTCGAAATTGATAATTATAGAAGTAATTATAAGCCATTATAATATCAAATTTATTTATTTTTTTTTATTTATTTATTTATTTAGGCACTCTGTGTTACTTAACCGCTACTGTGCCAAGATCTACTGTGGTATTCTGCTTTTGCAGAATCCACACAGAATCTATTTTTAGATTTCCATTGCCATTATTGTTGTCGTTGCCAGTCCATCTCATCGTGAGTCCATTGTGTCCGTTTGTCCATGTCGTGTATCCAATGATCGTTGCATTGTTCGATTGCCATTTTATCCGGGTACGTTGGAGGAATGCCTCCGAGAAGAACAAGTGTCAGTCGTCATCAGGCAGCCATGACGATAGGCGCGTCTCCCAAAACGCTACCGCATGGGCTGCGCATCCGGCGACTGACGAGGGTTTGGTGGAGGGGCTGGGAATCGAACCCATGACCATTCGCTTATAAGGCGAACGTGTAGCCAACTACGCTACGGGACCCCCCTATCAAATTTATATCGAGTTTGCATTACCGGCAAACTTCATGATTCTGAATCAGTGATCACGCTGGTCGCGGACGACTGCCAAGTGACAGTAAAAGAGACATCTAGCAACACGTACGGCTGATCTGCATCGACTTAGTAAAGTTAGTAAAGTCATCGCTTCACGCCTTAGAGTTCTGGTAGTGAGTAAATGGAGCACCAGCAATTTCATCGTAATCAGTTGAGCGAATAATCAGTGAAAACGATGTTCTCACAAAAGGCGAATGTTACAGTAACTCTGAAACTGATAACATTAAACTCTTAAATTGTTTGTATGTAGTTTTAAATATTCGAATTCCTGAAGCAATTTTCTACTGAAAGGGATATCCGATGAAGCTCGTAAAGGAAAATTCAAAAGAAGTCCATATATGGAGATATCAAAAGAATGGGGTAGGGCCGGTAAGCTGATTACCGTACGGCCGAATGTCATTTGCCCAAAGGCCACTAGGCCGAGAGTTGTTTTATCGAATATTCCATTTGGTCGAACAAACCATTAGGCCGAAAGTCATTTGGCCGAAAGGGTCATATAGCCGATTATGTCATTTGGCCGAATAGGACATTTCGTGGAATAGGACATTTGGTTGAACTAGACATTTGGCCGAATAGGTCATTGGCCGAACAGATCGTTTGGCTGAATAGGGCAGTTGACCGAACATGTCATTTGGCCGAGCAGGACATTTGGTCGAATAGGTCAAATGAAATGAGGTGTGAAAAGTGAGACGTCTCACTTCACACTACTTATTTCACTCTTCTCACTATGAAAAGTGACTAGTGCGAGATGAGAAGTGAAATGTTTCACTACTCACTTATCACTTCTAATTTTTCACAGTGAAAAGTGAAACGCCTCACTGCTAACTTCTCACTTCTAATTTTTCACTGTGAGAAGTGAGAAATGAGGAGTGAGAAGTGAGACGCCTCAATATTCACTTCTCATTTCTCACTTCTCATTGTAAAAAGTGAGAGCGCGAAATGAGTAAAGAGACGTCTCACTACCCACTTCGAACTACTTACTTCTCACAGTGAGAAGTAATAAATGAGGAGTGAGAAGTGAGACGTCTCACTTCTAACTGTGAAAAGTGAATAGTGCGAAGTGGATAGTGAGAAGTTTCACCACTCATTTCACGCTTCACACTTTTAACAGTGAGAAGTATGAAATGAGATGTGAAAAGTGAGACGTCTCACTTCCTACCCCGTATTTCTCACCTCTCACTGTGAAAAGTGAAAAGTGAAAAGTGAGTAGTAAGACGTCTCACTACTCACTTTTCACAGTAATAAGTAAGAAATGAGGAGTGAGAAGTGAGGCGTCTTACTTCTCACCACTTATTTCTCACTTCTCACTGTAAAAAGTGAAAAGCGTGAAGTGAGTAGTGAAACGTGTCACTACCCACTTCGTGCTTCTCATTTTATACAGTGCTAAGTGACTAGTACAAAGTGAGTAGTGAGACGACTCACTTTGCTCTACTCACTTCTCACTGAAAAATGAGCAGCGCAAAGTGAGAAGTGAAATGACTCAATTCCCACTTCTCACATTTTACAGTAAAAAGTGAGAAGTCTCACTCCTCACTCCTGTTGCATGATAAGCTTTACCCCGCCGTTAAATCCGTTATATCAGAATTCCTGCATGGATTCATGCAAAAACACTCGACGATCTCTAATTTTTTTAGCTTCACCAAAAATGTATTGGATGCATCGAGAAGCGGCAACAAGTAGATGCTGTGTACATTGACTTTTTAAGGCATATGATAAAGTTTCACTTTGATCTTGCTATTTTGAAACTGAACCGTCTTGGTCTACCATCGTGGATCGTCAACTGGATTAATTCGTACTTGACTTCAAGAAAAGCCTGTTTTAAGATTCGTGACGCCACTTCCGATGAATGCGAGATTCCGTCTGGCATTCCACAAGGACCTTTAATTTTGCACTATTTATCAACGACATTTGTGATAGCCGCCGATTACGCAGTCCTAAATTGAGCCCTAAAACCCTACCTCGTTTATGGTTTCAACGATAGTGCATCGGTCAAGAATATTTGAACCGTTGTTATAAAAATTCTGGTAAATGTCTAAATCAGTAAAAATAATATTTTTGTGTTTAAGACATTTTGAGGCAAATTTTGGGCTGTGCAATATTTCAGAACGAAGCAACCATTAGCCCAAAACGTCAGGCCCATATATTAACTGTCAAAGGTTGAGTAAAGTGCCCTGCGGTGTTTTACTGGTGCGTGTGAATCATATTATTCCGTACGTCAAACGAGACCGAACATGTCGTGGAAGCATTTTTTCATCTATTTTTAAATTTCAAATTAAACAATGTTCCTTTCGATTTCTGAGTCAAAAGAAAAACTGTCGCGTTCAGAATGATTAGCTTCATCGTTCCATGAAAGAAAATCGAATATCGATTCTTCATTTTAGGACCCAATTGCTTTGTACCCCGGTATACCGCACTGCTTACGGTTACAACAAACCTCTTGACAGATGTTATAGATTGTTTAACGATGTAAGGTACACTGGGGGAAGTGGAAAAAGGGGGTAAGTGTAAAAATCGACTCGAAAAATTGGAATTGTACATACTTTACAGTTTTCACCACATCATAGCATCATGCAATGTTATACTTTGATGCTCACACTAATACTATGTTGAAATTTGTATAACACATACACTAACACGGTTAACGCTTGAACTGTAATTTTAGGTTTCGCGAAAATTTGATATTTGCATTTATAAAATTAATTCTTATTTGCACCAATTGTTCTTTTTTCAAGTGAATTTATATCACAGGTGACCATTACAATACAATTAAACTAATCCCATTCAATTGGTAGTGGTTTGTACCAAGAAACCAAATAATTCAAAGATTTTACACTTACCCCAGGTATCAAACACTGCGGGGGAAGTGGATAATGTTCCAATTACGCAATTTTTTTCTTCCCTCCAGGGTTTATTTCGATAGCTGTGAATCTTAATAAGTTCCTTCTTTGTTATCATTATGCTTCCAGTGGTGATTGGACTCATGTAAATGAGAAAATGTCTGATTAATCCACCTATCGGTACTGATGCCTTTCACATGTTTTCCACATGAAAAAAATATTTAAGAAAGTTAAAAATAGCACTGATAGGTAAATATATTGCATAATTCACATTAATTTTTATTCCTAACAAGTTTCGCCGTTGAATGCATTTTTTTTGCGAACAAATCGGTTAATCACAAGTGCTTAAGAATAGCTGATAATTTTGTACGTGCTTTGCGCACACACATACATACAAATAAACACATACAGACATCATCTTAATTCGTTAAACTAAGTTGATTAGTTTATAATCCTGTAAGTCCGATTTTTCCTTTAAAATATTCATCTTTGGGGCGAACATATAGACTTTACGTATACTTAGTGTCCAAGAAGGTAAAACCAGCCCTCTCCTAGCTATTACGAGAATTCCTTGAGGATCTATTCCGTTAAGGTAATGAAATTATTCCACAAAAGATAGTCAGAGCAATTATCGTATTGATTTTAGTTATATGTAACTACTCATCACTATTGAAGGTCAAGGCAACATGGGTTTTCCACTTACCCCATCCCACTAGGGTAAGTGGAAAAACAACTCCTAATTTTAAAATCTATTTCCATAAATTTAAAGCGACCAAAATGGTATGAATTACCGCACAGTTGGTGCAAAATTGACTGTTTTTGATAGCCCATTTTGATTGAACGCATTTAAATCATTCAAACTGGTTTTACACTAATTCAAACATGCACTATCGATTTTTCCTTTTCCACTTCCCCCAGTGTACCTTATGTGATATGTTTGATTTGAATGTTAGTAAAATTGTCTTCAAAAATAGGATTAAGGTACTTTAGTCTGTGTGGTTTTGAAGATGGAATAAATAAATAAATAAATAGAGCAGTGAGACATCTCACTTCTCATTTCGCACTACTTACTTTTCACAGTGAGAAGTGGAAAATAAGTAGTGACAAGTAAAACGTCTCACTTTTACACCTAATTTCTCACTTTTCAAATGTCCTATTCGGCCGAATGGCCTGCTTGGCTAAATGTGATGTTCGGTCGAATGTCCTATTCGGCCAAATGCCCTATTTGGCCAAAAGACTCATTCGGCCGGATGACTCGTTCGGCTAAATGACGTTCGTTCAGATGGTTTTCGGCCAAATGGTTTGTTCTTCCTAAAGGCATTAGGTATCGGCCAAACGACCCTTCCTCCAAAAGAATACCTAGAAGAAAACCTCCCAAATGAATTTGTGAACGAATTTTCAGAGGAAGGAATTGTCTAGATAATTTCCAAATGAATTTCCTAAAGAAATGTTCGAAGAAATTTCTGGAGGTATTATAAAAGCAATCCCAAAACATTTATGAAGACATTTTCGAAAGAGAATCTAATGGGATTTTCGAAAGAAATCTTAAAAGATTCCCTGAGCGATTCCTATTGGAATTCCGAAGAAATTCCTAAACGATTCCAGAAATTCCAGAAATGGCAAAAATTTAGTTTATTAAAGGAATTTTGCAACTAGTTGCACACACTATATATTTTTTTGCAATGACGTAAAATGAGCTTTATTATGATAAATCGACACGAAAATGATCTAGCTGGATTTACTTCACATGATCGGTATTGCTAAAAAATCAAAATGGTAAGAAAACAATTAGTTTCCATGTTATCAAGAAACATTGCACAGCTCAACAATCCATAAAACGATAGCTGAATCAACCTTTGAGTAGTTTTGAAATCATATCCATCAAATATTTGAACACTCACCTAGACTAATTGATTAGTTTGTATTAATGTTACTGCTGTTTCATTGTTGGGTTTCCATTACAGCACTCAAATGAGTATTATAATCAATTTTTTGCAATTCCTGATCATAATACCTGGTTTACAGTTGACGTTTGAGTGATAAAACGGCCTACTTTTCCATACCAATGAAATGGGTGCTTTAATGAACATTATGCAACTCAAATGGGTTGCATAATATCCATTATAGCACTCATTTGGGTCCTATAATGAAAAACCAGCATAAGATCAATAGTTATATGACCAGGTGTAGCTCAATTAACTTGGTTGAATGTTCAAACAGTGTATTCTCTGTGTCACGTAATTAATGGAATTATTTAATGGACATGACATCAAATTCTCTAAAAGCAGGTTTATCTATTGCTTTATGGTCTGTCGAGCATACAATGTGGCACGATAACATGGAGTTTGTTTGTTTTCTGCAACAGCATGACATTTTGGCAAGATTGATCATGTGAATTAAATACAATTGTACCATTTTGGTACAGATTTATCACATTAACGCCCATTTTTCGTCATTGCAAAAAATAGCGTGTGCAACTCGTTGCAAAACTCGATTTTTTCAGCACTCGTAGTATTTATAAAACTCGGCAAGCCTCGTTTGATAAACGTACAACTCGTGCTGAAAAAATCATCTTTTTGCTACTAGTTGCACAAACTACTATTATGCAACTCATTTGAGTGCCATAATGGTTATTGAGACACTTATTTAGTTAGTATGGAAAAGTAGGCGTTTCTTGACTTAAATATGATCTGTAAAACCAGGTATTATGATCCAGAGTTGCAAAAAGTATTTTTCAATCTTCAGTAAATCGTGAATAACTTTTAAACGAATAGATATAGAAATTTGCTACCTTTAGCAAAGTTGTTCGTTATAAAATTCCTCATCTTTCTATGTGTGTCTAGTTTCAAAGGCATTATTATGGCTACCCATTTTGATACATGAATAGAAATGTTTGTTTTTAGGGCATTTAAAGCATCAGCGAAAAATATATAGACCAAAAACATGCCGTATTAATGTTTTACCATAAAGTACAGGTCCAAGGTTAAATGTAAAAAATATGAAATGGATGAGTTTAATCGAATTTTTTTTCTGATATACCGAATTTTTCGATGTTATGGGAGGTGGTTCGGTCTCGAATACTCCGAGTGCTTGCAAGTCCTCCTCGAGCATTGTCCATGTTTCATGTCCGTAGAGGACTACCGGTCTTATTAACGTCTTGTACATGACACATTTGGTGCGGTGGCGAATCTTTTTCGACCGCAGTTTCTTCTGGAGCCCGTAGTAGGCCCGACTTCCACAGATGATGCGCCTTCGTATTTCACGACTAACGTTGTTGTCAGTCGTTAGCAAGGATCCGAGGTAGACGAATTCCTCGACCACCTCGAAGGTATCCCCGTCTATCGTAACACTGCTTCCCAGGCGGACCCTGTCGCGCTCGGTTCCACCCACAAGCATGTACTTTGTCTTTGACGCTTTCACCACTAGTCCAACTTTTGTTGCTTCACGTTTCAGGCGGGTGTACAGTTCTGCCACCTTTGCAAATGTTCGGCCGACAATGTCCATGTCATCCGCGAAGCAAATAAATTGACTGGATCTGTTGAAAATCGTACCCCGGCTGTTACACCCGGCTCTCCGCATGACACCTTCTAGCGCAATGTTGAACAACAGGCACGAAAGTCCATCACCTTGTCTTAGTCCCCGGCGCGATTCGAACGAACTGGAGTGTTCGCCCGAGATCTTCACACAGTTTTACACACCATCCACCGTTGTTTTGATCAGTCTGGTAAGCTTCCCAGGGAAGCTGTTCTCGTCCATAATTTTCCATAGCTCTACGCGGTCTATACTGTCGTATGCCGCCTTGAAATCAACGAACAGATGGTGCGTTGGGACCTGGTATTCACGGCATTTTTGAAGGATTTGCCGTACAGTAAAGATCTGGTCCGTTGTCGAGCGGCCGTCAAAGAAGCCGGCTTGATAACTTCCCACGAACTCGTTCACTAATGGTGACAGACGACGGAAGATGATCTGGGATATCACTTTGTAGGCGGCATTAAGGATGGTGATCGCTCGAAAGTTCTCACACTCCAGTTTGTCGCCTTTCTTGTAGATGGGGCATATAACCCCTTCCTTCCACTCCTCCGGTAGCTGTTCGTTTTCCCAGATTCTGACTATCAGTTTGTGCAGGCAAGTGGCCAGCTTTTCCGGGCCCATCTTGATGAGCTCAGCTCCGATACCATCCTTACCAGCTGCTTTATTGGTCTTTAGCTGTTGAATGGCATCCTTAACTTCCCTCAAGATGGGGGCTGGTTGGCTTCCATCGTCCGCTGAACTGACGTAGTCATCTCCTCCGCTGCCTTGACTTTCATTGCCTGTACTCTCAGCGCCATTCAGATGTTCCTCGTAGTGCTGCTTCCACCTTTCGATCACCACACGTTCGTCCGTCAAGATGCTCCCATCCTTATCCCGGCACATTTCGGCTCGCGGCACGAAGCCTTTGCGGGATGCGTTGAGCTTCTGATAGAACTTGCGTGTATCTTGAGAACGGCACAGCTGTTCCATCTCCTCGCACTCCGCTTCTTCCAGGCGGCGTTTCTTCTCCTGAAAAAGGCGGGTCTCCGCTTCCGTCTATAACGTTCCACGTTCTGCCGGGTACCTTGCTGTAGCGCGACCGCCCGCGCTGCGTCCTTCTCCTCCAGAATCTGTCTGCACTCTTCGTCGAACCAATCGTTCCGTCGACTTCGACCCATATACCCGACGTTGTTCTCCGCTGCGTCGTTAATGGCTGCTTTGACTGTATTCCAGCAGTCCTCAAGAGGGGCCCAATCGAGCTCATCCTCTTCCGGCAACGCTGCCTCGAGATGCTGCGCGTATGCAGTGGCGACATCAGGTTGCTTCAGTCGCTCTAGGTCGTACCGCGGCGGTCGTCGGTACCGAACATTGTTGATGACGGATAGTTTTGGGCGCAGTTTAACCATCACCAGATAGTGGTCAGAGTCGATGTTAGCGCCACGATATGTCCTGACGTCGATAATGTCGGAGAAGTGCCGTCCATCAATCAGAACGTGGTCGATTTGTGATTCTGTCTGCAGTGGCGATCTCCAGGTGTACCGATACGGGAGGCTGTGTTGGAAGTAGGTGCTGTGAATGGCCATATTCTTGGAGGCGGCGAAATCAATTAGTCGTAGGCCGTTTTCGTTCGTCAGCCGGTGAGCGCTGAACTTTCCAATAGTCGGTCTAAACTCCTCCTCTTGGCCAACCTGAGCGTTCAAATCTCCTATGATGATTTTGACGTCGTGGCTTGGGCAGCTGTTCCAGCTGCGCGTAGAATGCGTCCTTATCATCATCAGTGCTTCCGGAGTGTGGGCTATGGACGTTGATTATGCTGAAGTTGAAGAACCGGCCTTTGATCCTCAACCTGCACATTCTCTCGTTGATCGGCCACCACCCGATCACGCGCCTTTGCATGTCGCCCATCACTATGAAAGCTGTTCCCAGCTCGTGTGTGTTGCCGCAGCTCTGGTAGATGGTATGATTACCTCTAAACGTTCGCACCATTGATCCCTTCCAACAAACCTCATGCAGCGCTACGATGCCGAATCCACGGTCCTTGAGCACATCGGCGAGTATGCGTGTGCTCCCGATGAAGTTAAGAGATTTGCAGTTCCACTAACCGAGTTTCCAATCGCTAGTCCCTTTTCGTCGCAGTGGTCTTCGCCGATGGTTCCGGTCCGTACTCTCTTGTTGATTGTTCGTTGCGTATGTTTTTAAAAGCTGGCTTGCAGGGCCTGACACCAAACCCCCTAAATTTCCGGAGGCCCATTCCTCCTTATTTCCGGTGGACCATGGTGCACAGTTTCACTTAGAGTCCCTCGCTGGCACTCGGACGATGATCAGCCGCCCCTAACATGGGGAACAGACGCTCAATAAGATTTGCACCTCCGGAGAGGAGCAAACCCCCCCTTCCCTGTCAGTATACGACCATAGTTCCCACCGGGGTTGGTTACCCGATCTTCCCTAAGGTTGCTCGTATCCCGGCCAGCACCGCGGGGAGGTAGGGATAGGAGTTGCTGGGTAAGAGGCTAAGGACCGCGAGATGGGGTCTATTTTATTCCTTCAGGTACGCGAAGTACCAATGGTACGCTTTACCCAGCATTTGCCGTGCCATTGTAATAATAAGTTTTATTATTTATATGTTGATTTGAATTGAATTATCTTTATTTACGAGATTTATTTATATGTTTTTTAGGCACATCTAACCATTGTATATGCGCATTTTGGAACGTTGACCAATTTACACGCAACAAAAGGCATTCGACGGGGAATTCAGTCTTATTATTTGCTATTTAAAATTGGACTTTTTAGACATTGCCTTCCGAAGTTGTTGACAAATTATCATTCATTTTCATAGGGATTCCTCATTGAGAAAAAAAACGCGAAATTAAAAAAAAAATATGTTTTTGCCTGCGATGTATATACAGACACCCAGGTTGTTTTTTTACGCGGTTGGAATTCATTAATTTGTTCGGTTAACCCGAACTTTTACAGCTTTTGAAATACCCCCTGAATTTTCTTTGATTATTTGTGATTTTTTTCGTGGGGTTAACTTATTGTTTCATTGACGCTGAAGGTCTTAAACGATTAAAACGAAACCGTGTAAAAAAAAACCTGGGTGTAAATGAATGCAATATACCGTCGTCAGGGGTGACAATGGGTCAAATGGGGGTGAGAAAGAGTCAATGTTTCAACCACTTAGAATGCTTGCATATTGGATTGAATGCATCTGAGGGCAAAAAGACTAAAATATAAGAGACCTTTTTGAGCGGTTTTGCTCTATGACCTCCAGACTGCCGGTGAAAGCGATAACCCATTCTCGCCCCCAGACCCATTGTCACCCCCGATGGCGGTATGTAAATTGATGGAAAAAGTTAAATCCAACTTCCTAGAGTGCTATTTTTGACCTTTCTTAAGTGATTGTTTTCGTTACCTGCTAGGTGGATTAATCTAGGTTTTTTTTTATTGTTTCATGACAATTAAAATTAATAAAATACTCTTTTTCTTTGAAACTGAATGGATTTCATGTGTTATTCTTCATTATTAGCCGGATTTTCAAGGGTGCCCACAATCGAACCACAAAACTGAAATGTCCAAAAATTCCAAATTTGCGGAATTTGACAATAAAATGTTTCAAATCGATGAAATCGAACCAATTTCTTGTCTAGCAGTAAGGTTGTACGTCTAGCTTTCCATTGGTATAAAAATGTAGACATAATACCAACTAGAACCAAAGTTATTGACAAAATTCAAAAGGGTGCCACAACCGAACCTCCTCCACTACCTACAAAAAATCTACTTTCTTCATGAAATTCGACAGGGTTACCCCTAAACGTTATTTCACAGGGTTGTCGTAGAACAATTTTTCTTTTGTTATACCATAAGCTTTGATTTGAAGGTTGAGCCCCCAACATTCTAGACTTTGTCCAATTTTGGGACACCCTAGTAAGGTAGCTTGGGAACTACTAAGCACGTGTGCTGTGTCGTGCGTTACTGCATTCTCTCTTGTAAAAAATCGACTAACATCACCTCAATTCGTCGAACTAAGTCGATTGGTATATGTATAACGTTATGGATCTCCGGGACTCCTATAAAAAGTTTTTATTTGACCCTTCACTCGTACTTAGTGTATGAGAAAAACGAAAAATATAACAATTTGTAAAAAAAGTAACTGCTTTTTATTTGGAAGTATCTTGAATATAGTTAGAGCACGTAGAAGGAATAATGGAAGTAGTGAAGAGTGACGTTAGAATTAGTAATTTGACTAGGGCCAATTTTTTCACTTTCACTTAAGCTTTGGACCAGGTTAAAACGTATGGGTGCACCCCTTAAGAGCTAAGCGAAGGTGAAGAAATTGTTGTGTACCTTTACAGGATGCAGTGGCTGGTCACTTAGTGCAAATTTTAGAAGGAATAGTTGCAAAAACAATTTTCAACAAAGAACCGGATTGATGCTAGTGCCGTAAAACTGAGCTGTGGCAAAGAATGGGGTTTGTTAACTGGTTCTCAACTAAATAACTATTGTTTAAACTAAGGAGTCGTCACTTTTACTACCTAATTATTGTATTTAGCTGAATTATGGAAAGAACTTGCTTTTAGAAGTATCCATTGAATAAATTCTCGACGGAAAAAAATAATGTCTTCATTGTCCCTAACAAGGACGGAAATCTTCGTTTTACTATCAGTTGCATCGATGCTCAGTAGGTAGCTTCGTCATTGATTCGTGTTTGTTTTGATCAGACGCTCCGCAATGCAGACACGAACATCTCGCAGCATGCTGTCAAACTTCCATACCAAATTTACCGCCCGATCCTCAATAGCCGATTGATAATCGAGCGTAAAAAATGAATATCTACCGGAGCAGAAATGAATACTTTGAAATGCGGTTGATTTGTACCGATAAATGATGATTATTTTACTTTAGATACTAAACAGATGCATATATTTTAGGAATCTGACTTCAAAATGTTGAATCCATGCACCGCAGTATGAAGTGATATTCATATTTTGAGATTTCAAATTGAATATCAATGTGCCAAGCTGAAGATTCATTTTGACACCGCACAAAACAACGCTGACACCGAGAGTCGTCGTTTGCTGCTGTTCGTGCACATGCCGTCCTATTCATTCGCACATTCAAATTCGGGAAGGACTAGCAACTTGATTGTGTGTTGGATGTCAGCTGTTTGAGTGTAGTTGAAATGACTTTTTCTGTCCCTGGTCCCTAACTCAGGCGAATGAACCATGTGGATAATCGAATACAGTCCTTCCCGGAACAATTTCTCTCCACAATCGTTTCTCTTAAATGTCAATTCCATATTCACTTTTCCTTATGGTTTTCCATATATCACAGTTGATGAACCGTGCCCTTCCCTGCGTTATTATACCCCACCAAAACGACAACCGGAAACAGGAGCAACGCCATAAATAAAGCAGGAAAATTGGTTGGGAATTTCAGCACAATATCGTGATTCATAATAAAACGGGTCCCCTGGACAAACCGATGGACCGACCCAGCGCCGAAGAAAAGCAATCGGAAAATTGGTCTTTCACCAATTTCGCTACATACACACCAAACAATGCGTATACCTCCCGCGTGTGGTTCGCCGGCAAACTTTTCTTTCCCCCATAAATCGATTCGGACCAAACGTGGCGGAACCGAAGGCATTGACTTTTCTATTTCCACCCGTTCGCTTCACGGCCATCGCAACTCGACG
Source organism: Armigeres subalbatus (assembly GCF_024139115.2). Classification (NCBI taxonomy): domain Eukaryota; kingdom Metazoa; phylum Arthropoda; class Insecta; order Diptera; family Culicidae; genus Armigeres; species Armigeres subalbatus. Next base: position 4,988 of record NW_026943604.1, on the reverse strand, counting down.
GCGTTGATATACCTACTGCCGGGAAGGTATGTACGTTGTGCAAAGGGAGATTCAACCCTTCCAAGTCCATCACCAGGAAGTGCGGCCGGGCGGCGTAGGCACGGCGTTGGTCGTCCGTCGGTCGGTCGAAGGTCCTTCGCATCACCGTAGCTACTTTCTCTTCCGAATCAGGAGCCGGTCTATCCATTTTCGGTTATTTTTTAGTTTATTTGTCGATATCCGGTCGATAAATAACAGAACTTTTCGGTTTGTTAGCCAACCGACGCCGCCGAGGACATCGCAGCGAATAGCAGAGGGGTAGATTTATTCCTACGCCCAAGCCCGGTGGAGTGTGAGCATATTGCACAGACGGACAAAACTTTCTTCATTTTACTAATTTCCTTTACAGTCCTGACAGAAAAGAATAACTTCCGGTAGGCGGATGAGCTGATGGTTCGTGTTAGTCATTGTGTATCTAGCGAGGCATAGGAGATAGTTGTTTGAGAGTAGGTATGTGAGTTTTTCAACACTGTTGTTAGGTAAATGAATATATATTTTCAAAACTATGTCCCTCCTTCTTGCATTTTTTTTGTCAAAAATTAAAAATTTAAGGGAATATGTAATAACCAAATTTCAACATATCCTAAAAAAAATTTCACCTATGAGTGAGTGTTTTGATTTTAATATTTTATTGTTTATGTTTTATTTTCCACTTGAAATGCACTAGGACATCATTTTTCATGACTTTCTTATGAAAGCAAAATACAACGTGAGTTGATTATAAATATAGCATAGCATAGTTACGGTGTACTTCGTAGATTAGACACCAGGTGATACCAGGTGATACCCATATCTTTTGAAATCCTTATACAGATTGGTCAATCTAGGATAAAAATAACAAAATCATGAGGATTACTACCCCCAGCCACGCCCATCCGTAACTAGGGACTAGGGACTCCAACGAGAAGCTTCCGGACAGCGGGAGCTCCTCCGTAACGCCACGTTCATCATTGGCATCTCTATTCCGCACCTGTGCACTTTGACGCTTCTGACCTACTTTCCGTAATGACGGCCTGCGGATGCTCCGTGCGCCAACCTCGTTGAAGGATGTCAGCTATCCTAGTCGTCACATTTGCGACAGCACTGTATTGCTCTGCGTTCTGGCATATTTTTCGCATGCTTCGAAAATCGCACTCATCGAACCTGGACATACGAACAGGATATGCTCAGTCGTTTCGGCCACATCTGGATATTGCGGTAAGGCTGATGAACCAACATGTCCGAACTTGTGCAGGTACCATCTGAAACATCCGTGGCTTGTTAAGAACTGGGTCAAGCCAAAGCTTAGCTCTGTTGAGACTTGGCCCTAGGTCTAAGGTCAAAGGAAGTGCGATAACTCGATTGCTTTGATATTTCTTCGGACGTTATCGGTGCCTCTAAGGGCGTAACACTTCTCGTCCTCCTTCATCACCAGTTTGATGGGCATCATACCCGCGAGTACACATGCCGCCTCGCGAATTACTGATGGCTCTCATCCATATCAGCCTATGAGTATTCTCCAGATTTCGGGCGTTGAAGTTTGCGCACGATGCCGCCACGCAGATTGGACCTCCGCACCGTAGTATTCAAGCCGCCATGCTTGACAGGAGCCTGCCATTGCTGGCAGAGATGCATCCTGAACAGAATATGAGTCAAGAGCGTGCCTTGGTGTTCTAAGTTTTGAACTCTGAACACAGTTCAGTGTGCACTGGGTTGGTACGCAAGCACAACGATCATGGTAACTAAGATTCCTTAGATTTAGAACTAAGCAAAAACATACGAGCATGCTTGATTTCTATCCGTTAGTTGCACACGTGTTCCATTACTAGCCGAAAAATGAGTAGCGTGCCGTCGCTTGAGTTTCCTAGGATACAAGTTGCTGTGTTAGGTCAGTGCTCTCGAACAGTGTGCAGTATTCAGAACGTTTTGAACACGAACACGCGTTCTCGTGTTCAGATGCATCTCTGCTTGCTGGAGCACACCATAGAGCTGCTCCCATCACCCTCCATAGGACCGCTATCGCCGACGATGCGCGCTTGCAGGCGACATGACTTTTGAAGTTCAGCTTATCGTCAAACATCTCACCAAATTGTTTGAGAGATCTGCTGTGCAACCATTTCTCGAAGAAACAGATGAATAGGCTGCAGTCAATTTGACCTCCTCGTACACGGTCATAATTATGTACATCATTGTCGAATTACACTAGCTTGACTCCTGGCCTGGCGGGAACTTCAACCTCAGCTTGTCATCGTACAGTTCCAGTAGCCTTCCAGAATCATGCGCTAACGATACTCCCAGCCGAAGCAACGAGTTCTCAATATTCGTCCAGCATGCCCTGTTGGACGCATTCCGCAAGTCGAGTGTTATTACTGCGCAGTACGGGATACCGCGCCGCTTATATTCGATGGCGGCTTGTCAATGTCAATCACCGATTTTATGTCGTCCAGGATAGACATTCCTTTTCGAAAAACCGAATCGCGTTCGACAATCCTCCCATCTACTCCACGTACGGTGACAGCCTGTTGAAGATTAAATTCCTGTAGTAGCTTCCCTATAGTATCTATTAAACAGATTGGTCTGTACTCTGAGGAGTCTCCTCGTGGCTTGCCAGGTTTCGGTAACAGCTGTCTCGCTGTCTCTTCCATGTATCCAGGGATGTCCGCTAGTCCAGGCCACCCTGTTCGGATTTGTCCTTATGGCTGCCTTCAACGCCAACGCCATGTCCGGGCTAGGTGATTTACTATGGTCGAAGGACTTTGCCACTGTCATTAGTTCCTCTACCATCACCCGCGCCACCTCTTCGTCGTCTGTTCTTACCCTCGCTGCTGACGGCCAATGTGTTGGACCAAGGTGCGAAAATACCTGAATTATAGTCGTCAGCATCATTGCATATCGCTCGAGAGGAGCCAGTGCTCTTCTTGTTTTGGCCATCGCCACCCGATAGGCGTCTCCACATGAGTTCGAGTTAGTGCTCAAATTGGCACAGTATGGCGAATAAGGTTTTCTTGCTCTCTTTGGTGACCTTGTTTAGAGCCAGCCCCACCGCTTTGAATAGCTCAATACGATCCTCTACGTTCCTACGTTCCTTCCAGCGTGCCCTTTGCAGTCTTCTTCTAGCCCTGAGGCAGGTTGCCCAAAGGGCTGGAATTAGCTCGCTCCACCAGTATACTTGTGGGGTGCAATTCGGTTGTCGTTCCTTTCTCGGCATGGTAGCGTTGCCCATTTGCGATAAAACCACAATCAGTTCATCATCGCTCAAACTTCCCGTATTTTCCTCCAGACATATATTTCACTGAAGGCCACACTGTCGAAATGGGTGACTTTCCGCACTCGGGTTGTAGAACTAGCTCTCCTACTTTTTCTCCTTGCATCAATGTCTCAATCCTTGCTGGATAGGCAAATGGTCAATGTGGGTGTAATTATCGTCAACCCTCCATTGCAAACCACCGGCCAAACGTGAAAAGCTAAATGTTACATCTTTTACCGATTCCATTCCGTTTCACTAGTAGGTATCCCGTGAGCCGTCTAGCAGCGTTTAACCTCTCCGGTTAGTACAGCAAGCGCAAAAATTATCCATAACGCGAATAAATTCAATATCTCGGTTCGGAACGGGCGGATTGCGCTGCAATTTTGTCACAAATCGTAGAACTTTCTGGGGAATCGTGCAACGGTGGTTAAGTGCACGGCACTTAGTTGCAAGAGCTCGTTTAATCCTAATGCCCCTTATTTGTTACGCTTTTCGGAAAACCTTGGCCTTTTGGGTAATTGTTAGAAAATAATAGAACGTGGGGTAAAATGAACAATATTTTAGCTTCTTTACTCGTGCGGTGGACAAAAATAGCTCAACTTCTGGGCGGCCGCAAAATGGTTTAGGTTGAGCTGCGTTACTTGCACGGCTTCCTCGTGTTAACACTAAACGGGCAAGGAGACCCCCCCCCCATGGCGTGGTTGTGTGCCTGGTTCCTGCTCGCACATAGTGTTCACGATGGTGCTTTATCGCACGTGTGCTCTTTATGGTTATCGTCAACGTGGCAATCTGCGTCCCCTGTGGTCCTCTTCGCAGGCGGATGGACGACTTTGCTATAACCACTCCACCTTGGACGAGGCGATTTCTTCTGCTGTCGTGACCTGGTCCAGCTGTTCACATTGGAGGGTCACCTCTTCGTGTAAAACCCTCACTTCTACATCATCACCTAAAGCCTCGTGGACTAGCGCTCCACATGAGATACCATCCGCCTGTGAGCCCTTCCTTAGGACATGGATCATCTCGTCCGCCCTCGTCTGACTTATGCTGCGAACCTCCTTGCTGAGAGATCCGCCAGCTTTTCTGCGCTGCGCTGCGCATCGCCTTGAGCACGTTGGCGTTCCTTGTTTTGATAAGCAGCGCTTTACCTTTCCCGCCTGGCTCTCGCCGGGCGCGTGGTTGCCACTATCTCATTCCTGAATATCTTTTGCGAGGGATCGTTCAACCGCTTTGGTTCTCTTGGTCGAGTTGGCTTCCCGCCTCCGGTGGCCAACTGGTTTGTTCCGCCGTTGCTCTCTTCTTACGTCCTTCTCCTTTGCTTGCGACTCTCGTGGGCCTGATCTATTGGTTTGCGCTCTCCTGACGCCTTTTTGCGTTCTGGGGGTAGCGATTGTTTCCTGGGGCGCTTGTCTGCCGCTATATCGCTGAGTGCGAAACATAACGCCTTCTTTGTCATGGTTGTGATCGAGGTGAATACACCACTAGGTGTTCCAATCTGCCAAATTTACGATTCAGCCATCTTGGATTTTAGTATGGGAGAGCCAGCCGGTTTGTTTTCGTTTTGCACTGAAAATGAATTCTCGCTTAACTTTTCAAAAGGACCTAAGTAACATTTTTTTCATGAATTAATTTGAGTAAGGTACTCCGGGGCAAGTGGGACCTAAAAAAACGCTAGTTCAGCAAAATTGTTAACGCATACTTAGAAAACAGGGTATTTAAGAACATT
>NW_026943603.1:0-16949 GCF_024139115.2 Armigeres subalbatus | reverse complement strand
GTGAGTTGGTGCAAAGGTTTCCCGCAATAAGGACGCCGGAGATTTTCGAGGCGCGCGCTAATCGACCCGCATCATTGTTCCAGCCATCCGTCGCATACAGCAGTTCGTCAGGACTGCCTCCGTGCTGAGCCTCCCCACCGACCCACAGAGGGAAAAAGGGACCCAAATGGCACCTATTCTAAAGGCCGCTACAGTACGACCCTACAATATACCTTATAAAATGTAAAAAAATGCGTAGAATCTCGTAGTGGAATTTTGGTTTTGTACGCAGACATCAGGAAGTGCCCGTTTTGCCCGATTTTCCCCATTTTACGATAGAAAAATCAATTAATCAACAACTATTTATCTCACTGCTATATGTCTCAGAAATGAACAAAATTGCACAAGAATGCTGTGAAGATGCATGGGAAGTCAAACAGATGTGGTTTAAATTTCGATTGTTGTCCATTTTCCCCGATTTGCCCTAAGTTAATGCAGAAACCAAATATTTTAAGCATTTTTATATAATTGTGAATTAAAATAAATATAACTTAAACATAAACATTACCATACTGTTAAAATATTAGTTAATTGGATGAAAACCCTCTAAATAAATAACAGTGGACCATTTTGCCCCGATTACCCCATGGGTTGGAGGAAAAAACTCTATGTGAAACAAATATACGATCTCTCTAATTTTAAAAATATTCTACAGAATCGTTTCTCCCTGCAAGTAGTTACACTCGCATTGTTCAGTATTTCAATTAGGGTGACTAAATTTAAAATAGGGTGGTCAAGAAAATCGACGATTTTAAAAAATCCCCTTCTTCAAAAAAAATCACAACTTTGAACTACTTAACCAATTAATTATGAAGTGAAAGCTGAAGAATGGCACTTTCAATGAAGTACGTAACCCCAAAATCTATATCAATTATTAGAGAAAACATCACAAAACAATTTGTTTTCGTTGATTTCTACTGCAATGATCTGCAGTGACTATTTGTATATTATTAGTTTTAATTTCAAAATGATACAAACTATATCCTCTCATGTATTGGCCATCATTTTAATAGAAAAATGGTCAAATGTTTTTCGAAAATAATAGATTTTACCAAAACATTCTAATCGGATAGTGGGTTATTGAATTGCCGTGGTTTTATTTAATATAAATTATATTTGAAATGAATTCATGTGTACTGCGTTTAGGCTAAATAATTAGAACACTATTAATGTAAAATCCCTCTTTTCCATCGTTCAAATAGAGTAGACAACCAAATATATAGAGAATGTAAAGAATGTGAATCATATTCGTAAGCATTTTAGAATTCGTGTTCATTTATAGATCCCATTCTGTCCGGCATAATATATATGGTAGGTTAAAAAATATAAATAGCTCTCGATGATGCCGAGTATGAAACATTTTTTTAGTAAAACAGTTTTGGAATTGTATGGATTCCAATTTTTCACCATTTTTTAGGAAGTGAAGAGAAATCAAGATGTCTATTTCTCGATCTTTGAACCAGAATGAAGCACATTCCCCGATCTAAACCAGACCATTTCTTGAAGAGCTATTGGTTTGCTATCCCTGAAGGCACAAATGTGAAACTAGCTGGCGTTGAAGAAAGGTCCTTTCTCATCCAGGACATGGAATTGAAACTTGGTGAGAGAATTCCATTATATATATTTACCAAATTACAATGAAACTATATGATTATATCCCATACAAAAAAAATCACCAGGGCACCCGATTGAAGCGATTTGGATAGGAAGAGTGGAATCGCAAACTTCCTATTGTTAACATCTCGTGGATAAAGGGCGGGCTCTTCTCCCCATCTATTGGGTCAATCTGGGAAACGAGGGCTACATTATAATATTGTATGTACGAAGTTTCTTCAGGAAGGAGATTCTCTATTCATCCCGTGGATTCGCATAAGCGTCTTTGCTTATGGAACCACCCCACCCATTTTTGGCCCTTCATACATTTTGGCCCTTCTGATAAAATACAAACAATAGCATAATCATGATCAAATCGTTTGTCAGATATGGCCATTGCTATCGGCAGCTGCCTTGCTACAATAGATGGCAGCATCATTTTTATTTTTATTTTATTTTTTCTTTATTAAGGAGACTTTCAGCCCGAGGCTGGCTCGTCTCCGGAATGGTAGCATCATCATCATCATCCAATTATTCACCATTTTACCACATTATCACTTTATAAGAAACTAAACTTGTAGAAGAATATAGTCATAAAGACAATAATGTAAAATACTTTACTTTAATTTACTAAATGAACTAATTTACCTCCTTTTATCGAACATGATGTAATATGTAATAAAAACATTAACATTTTTGGGAACTTAAATGCACACTTCCCTTCGATTATAGTTTTTGTTAATACCTATGAAAAACATAAGAATAATGTGTGCCGTTCAATAAGAAATTTAATTGAATATGGTTTATTGGTTGCAGTACATTTTGATCAAAATTGCCTTATAATCTGGCACGACTTTCAAAGAAACAAAAAACAATAAAATGCAATCAAAACACGTTTTATTATTGGTTGATATGTATTTCACATTTCTAGCAATTCAGTTAGTGAGATATTTTGTTATTATATCGACAAAATGAGTTATTTGCAACTCATTTTCTTATGCAAAATAAGAAATGTTTTGATCTATATTTATTACGATTATTAAACATTTTTTGTCGAAATATGTTTATTAGATATTTTGGCTTTTTGTTGATATCTCTCTATTAATTAAGTTTCTCATAAAGTGGTTATATGGTAAAATGGTGAATAATTGGAATCCACTTACGTATTTCACATAATTCTAAAAGCGTTTTTCAAAAACAAAGAAATCGCGCTAATTTTTTTTTCGCTGTGTGCTTTGAGAGCACCATATTTATATTTGTATATTCTAACATACACATTATCTCGGATAAAAGCATAAAATGAGATCTATAAATTAGCATTAGCATTAGCATTGAGCAATTCGCACAAATTCGTAGGTGGTACACCCCAAGACTATTGTATGAGAGCAGCATCACTTTCATCCGTTACCACAGATATTGATTTGGGACTAATCACTATCTCTTAGATGGAAGCAATGCAATAGTCCAATAGTCAAGATCTGTCCTGGCCACGTCCTTGCGAATGCTGAGGAAGGGGAAGGATGGTTAGTTGGACACCTACTTAAGAAAGATGCAGAGAACTCTACGACCTCTCATAGGTGCCACTGGAGGTTTTGGGATTGTGTGGGGAGGTTAAAACAGTAGGAATAGTTTTTGGTAGAACGTGAAACACAGAAAGAACTAAGATAGAAATACAAATTAGGAAAGGGATGAGTCTGGAATTGAACCACTAGACCACCGAGCTCTACCATAAAATGGGATCTATAAATGAACACGAATTCCAAAATGCTTACATATTGATTTTTATGCTTTTACATTCTCTATGAATTTAATTGTCTACACCATTTGAATGATGAAAAAGAGGGATTTTACTTTAATAGGGATTTTACATTAGGAGTGTTAAACAAAACCAAGGCAATTCAATTCAAACCCAAATAGGAAAAATTTCCCGCTAATTCAATTTATGGTTCCATAGTTCATTGAAAGTACCATTCTTCAGCTTTCACTTCATAATTAATTAGTTAAATAGTTCAAAGTTGTATTTTTTTTTAAAGAAGGTGATTTTTAAAATCGTCGCTTTTCTGGACCACCCTATATTTTTTAAATTTAGTCACCCTAATATCAAAATACTAAAAAAATGCGAGTGTAACTACTTCAGCGAGAAACGAGGAGAGATCGAATATCTATTTCACATAGAGTTTTTTCCTCCAACACATGGGGTAATCGGGGCAAAATGATCCACTGTTATTTATTTAGAGGGTTTTCATCCAATTTACTAATATTTTAACAGTATGGTAATGTTTATGTTTAATTTATATTTATTTTAATTCACATTAATATAAAATTGCTGAAAATATTTATTTTCTGCATTAACTTAGGGCAAATCGGGGAAAATGGACAACAATCGAAATTTAAACCACATCTGTTGGACTTCCCATGCATTTTCACAGCAACCTTGTGCAATTTTGCTTCATTTCTGAGACATATAGTGCGATAGCTAGTTGATTAATTGATTTTTCTATCGTAAAAATGGGGAAAATCGGGCAAAACGGGCACTTCCTGATGTCTGCGCAAAACCAAAATTCCACTTCGAGATTCTACGCATTTTTTTACATTTTATAAGGTATATTGCAGGGCTCTACTGTAGCGGCCTTTAAATAGGTGCCATTTTTGGTCCCTTTTTCCCCACTGTGCGACCGGTGGCTCTATAGTCCGCCACTCGCAGGCGGAATCCTCATCCGGAAAATCATCGGCTTTCCGCCGTAAATTACAACGACCGGCCGCTTGCTACCCGTATCACCGTCTAACTTTCCGTCAGACACCTCACCATCCAAGCCACTGCCGACCGAAACTTCGCCCAGTCGTCTGTCGGCGGAATCTTCGTTCGGCTGCATCGCCGCCTAGTGGTCGTATCATCGTCCGGCCGCGTGTCAGCCGCTTTTTCGTTAGGCCGACCGTTAGCACCATTATTCGGCCTCCAGCCGACCGCCCGTGGCCGTATCATCGTCCGGCCGCGTGCCAGCCGCTTTTTCGTTAGACCGTCCGGTAGCACCATTATTCGGCCTCCAGCCGACTGCCAGTGGCCGTATCATCACGCGGCCGCGTGTCAGCCGCTTTTCCATCCGGCCGCCTGGCCATCCGCCCGCCTTTTAGTCCGGCTTCCAACCGACCGCCTTTGACTGAACCACTGTCTTGCCACCATTGAATGACACCGAAGTCCGCTTCCCTACGCGGAGGGGTCATAACCGTCTGACCTACCGTCGACTGCATCATTGGCCGGATTCCTTCTGGCATCATTTTCGTTCGGCAGCCCGCCGACTACCTCACCGCGTACTCTATGGTGGGCAGCATAATCACCAGACCAACCTAGTCGTCACCTGTAAGTTTTTTTTTGTTTTGTAATAAAAGCCTCCAAATCCATTTTTCAGTTTTCTGGTTAGGACCTTTGCGCTCTCGAAAACCTCCCCACACCAGTGACCCTGAGACCCGGAACAAAAGAGGCGTTGTGAGTCCACCCTAGACGGCTGCCGTGGCTAGACCAGCAGCTAGGGGTTTAGGCCAGTTCCCTTCTGGAACTGAGCGGTTCCGGGGCCACAAAATTAGAGTCTTACAACCTCCTATGACTCAAACCAGCATTTCGCTTATAATCTTATAATAATGAGTATCAAACTAATTTTCCGCACCTAATCCTAAATTGACTGTAAGGGCATGACCGGCTCATACTGTCCAATGTCCATAGCAGCTGTTTCTTGCACACAATTGAAGTCGGTTGAGGATGAAAATTTGACAACGATTTTTGCATACCTCACATGCACAAACACATATACAAGGACAAACAGACAATAGCTTGGTTCGTCGAGTTGATTGTATATAAGACTATGGCTCTCCGATCCACCTTAAAAGGTTGAATTTGGAAGGAAATTATATCCTTCTTTTACAAGTTTTTGTATGAAAAAGGAAAAAAAATTTCTTCATACCTGGCAAACTGCAGTCGTACAAATTTTGCGATCGTATTTCTGAAACACAATCTGAAAGACATATTTTTGTGCATTTTAGAAAGGTGCAGAGGATTCGTCTAGTGAGCAAATGTATGTTATTAACAATTCTCGCTTAACTTTTCAAAAGGACCTAAGTAACATTTTTTTCATGAACTAATTTGAATAGCGCAATCAACGGAAAAACATAAAAGCTTCCGATTGCAGTGCTCAAATTAAGCCATGAAAAAAATGTTACTTAGGTCCTTTTGAAAAGTTAAGCGAGAATTCTCTATCTGCGTATAATATTCTTATATTCTGGTTTTGATTTAGCTCAATGCCACAAAACCACGCTGATAAATGAATATGAAGTATGCTTCAGCATAATCACATTAGTCTTAAATGAAATAAGGTTTTAAATAGAATACAAAATAAATCCCACAATTTCTTTATTTTTATATACATACTTACTGATATAAAACTGAACTGATATAAAATTGATCAAATTCGGAAGCACCCACTCCACGATGAATTCCTTTGAAAGCGGCATAAATGCTGGGGTATTGCCTTATTGTCAATGGTAAACGAGAACACGGCGATTTATCACAGACTGCTTCTTCTGTTACTATAATTCTATTGGTTGCAAAGCAGTTATTTAACTTTAAGAAAATGAATTCAGAATTGCGTACATAATGTACATAATGTAATAAAAATTCCGCCGAAAAAAAATAAGAATTTCGTTTCGTTTCGAAAAATTTCGAATTAAATGAACGTTGATTTCGTATCGTTTCTAAGTCTCGAAAGTAAATATATATTTCGTTTCGTTTCGTTTCGAATCAACACAAACATTTTAAATTTCGTTTCGTTTCGTTTCGTTTGGAAAAAGTGTCTTATCGCATACCCTTACTACGTAGACTTTTCCAAATTTTACAAAATATCATATGTGATTGGACAATCAAAATCGAAATCAAATTTAATCCTCTGTCCACTGCTCCTGAAACCAAACCTCCAGGTCAATTAATTCAATTTCTGTTGAATTCGATTCCTCCTAGAGGTGTGCACCACCGCTGCCGACACTTTTGCATCGGCGCGCCATTGCTTAAAATCTGTCACACATCTGACCTACAATTATTCACGCCGGTTAAATTTGTATAAAACCGAAGAATTTTCAGAATTTCCGTGAAAAGTTAGAATTATTTTCCGAGGTAATTTTAAGTTTAAATGGACATTCCAAAATATTTCCCGTGGAATTTTGGAATGGTTTCCTAGGTTCTTGCTTGCAGATTTGGAGCAATTTCCTGAGGATTTTTTTTTTAAATCCTGTAGACATTCCAAAGACTTTTCCTAATAATTTGCGGTGGAAATTATAGAGAATTTTCAGTTGAAATTTTGGTGAATTTCTCGCCAAAAAATTTGAATAATTTTTCAAGAAAATTACAAAAGCTTTCTTACAAAAATGGCAAAAAATGTTTTACGGAAACTCAAAGAGTTTTTGGTGGGATATTCAAATAATTTCTCGTGGAAATTTTCAACAGTTTCTTTGGAAATTCCTAAGATTTTCCATCGATCATTCCAAAGAATTTGCATTAGTACTCCCGAAGAAATTGCCCTAAAATATACGAAGAATTTCCTATGGAAATTTCGAAGAATTTCGCTTATATATCCGAAGAATTCCTCGCGAAAATTCCGAAGAATTTCCGTAATTAAGAAAAAATTCCCGGGGACCTCCTAGAAAATCTCCAGTCAAGGGTTTCTCGCGGAAATTTTAAAAATTATAAAGAATCACGAGGAAAATTAAAAAAACTAGCAATAAAATCCAAGTGGAAATTTTGAAATTTTTTCGAAAGTTTTTATATAATACTCCTTAGAATTTTCCTGCTCAGCACAGAAGAATTTCCTGGGAATATCCATATACACACTTAGTTTTTATTTCTGCAGCTCGGCAAAAATCCGCACAGCCGTGCGCCAGCAAAATAAAAAACTGATATTTCAGCAAAAATGACATTTGTTAGCTGATTTTCAGCAAAATATTTGCCGATTCTCAGCTATTTTGACAGAAATCTCGGCAAAAAACATGTTTGCTAGGGCACGGCTGTGCGAATCTCGGTAAAAGTTCAACATTTTGCTGAAATTAAGTGTGTAGTTTTAAGCCGTAGCTCAGACTATTACTTCAGTGAAATTCATTAGATTATTTTGATAAAGTTATGCAAAAGTTTTTGGGAAGATCCAAAAAAAAATCGAACAAGTGAACTTTGCATAAATTGTTTTCCAAAAAAAATAAAAATAAAAAAAAGTCTACGTAGACTTTTGGTATATCCCCCCGTCCCCCTTCGTAGACTAACGTAGACTTTTTCGAAACCCCTCCCTCCCCCTCAAGAGTCTACGTGGTTTATGGACAGCCGCTAGTTAAAAGAAAAACACAAATTTTTCGCCCGAAGGCTGCTGAACACTTTATAAATTAAATTAAATAAGGAAGGAGAAACTCTGGGCAATTATAAGTTACTGTTGTAAATATTGTCCCAGTCATCATGTATATGAAATTGAAGATTTCTATGTTTTGTTCATTCAATCTTTTGTCCCTTCTACCTCTGACATTTTTATGGATCGTCGCTTATCCAGGAAATTGTATGATCGTCGAATAATATTTCAGGGAGTACAAAACCCGTCGCAGATCAGATTTTATGCGGACTGTATACGAGAAAGGCAAAAATGTTCTAGGTCCTCTGATACAACATTTTAATTTACCCATGATATGAAAGAGGAGAGTTTATACTTTCGCGTTATAAGTATTTCAATGAAATAACATTTTCTCACAGAGCAGCGTGAATTTGTGATTTCTTAGTCCTTCCAGGTTTCTACAAAACTTCTTTCCATAAGTTTATAATAATTCATTTAAACTAAAAATAAGTTAGAATGCTCAATATCTGATGATATTGTATAGACCTAGAAATCAGACCTATCACACACATAAATCAGTTCACAGATTTCAGTGAATTCACGGTGCTCTGTGGGAAAATATTATTTCATTAAAATACTTATTACGCGAAAGTATAAACTCTCCTCTTTCATATCATGGGTAAATTAAAATGTTGTATCGGAGGACCTAGAACATTTTTGCCCTTCTCGTATACAAAGTATGTTCAGTTTTTCCAGTGCAGTTTTCCATAAAAATTGTGAAAGACAGGCATTTTGAATGAAGTCCTTCTGCCGAAGACACCGCGAATTTCGTTGAAATTCACCGAAATCCCAACAACAGAATTGCTCGGTAGTTATTTCACCGATTATCTGTGATATTTTCCTTTGTTCTACTGTCAAAGTTTTCCGTGGCTGTAAAATTATTTACCAAACAGTTATGCTGTTGACAATTTGATAAATTTAGCGGTTTTAGATGTGTAGACAGTATTCCAAGAAGAACTTAAAATAATCGAATGTTTGATGAAGCCTCTTCGTCACTCTCACTTCGTAACATACATATTCATATTCGGCTGAACATATCAGAATTTATTCAGACTTCGAAAACTAATAAATGTCTGTAAAACTAAGCACTTAATGATTTGTACAATTACCCACATAGATCTGACCCCGACGTTCAACTGATGAACACTTTGTTGAAATTCGGGCCGAAGATGCTTCGTGAAGGTGAATATTTTATGCTCTGCTCAGCATACTCATGGGTAGAACAATGGCTTGACTGTCCCACCCAATAATATTCATGAGTAGGACATGTCCTACTTGTCCTACCCACTCCCGGCGCCACTGACCTCGACCAATACAACCACAATTGCGGGAGTTGAAGTCTGAGAAAGGTGGAAGGGATAAAAATTTCTGCGGAGCCCATTCGATGGAAGAATCGAATCGACCACGTCGAAAAAGCTAGAGAAGGAAGCAAAAGTAACGCTGGGAAAATCAACAGTTACATCTAACCCAGCGTGCCTCGTCTGTAAAGATCCCAATCATCGAGTGAAGGAGTGTGCCGAATTCTCAAGCAAAAGCTTAGATGAACGATGGAAACTCCGAAAAGGTTCTGGCACAGCTCGGGAGTGGCGTCCCAATAACAGCAAAAGACTTGCAGTTGGATAAAACAAACTCTTCGGAACGTGTTCTCGGCTTACATTGGAGACCTGGGAGAGATGATATTACATTTACGGCGCAACTGGTCAGCCACGAGCAGCTACCGACTAAACGACAAGCTCTTAGTATAGTCATGAGCACGTTTGATCCATTGGGTTTTCTAGCATTTTTCCTGATCCATGGCAAAATTTTGATCCAAGATTTGTGGAGAGCCAAGACTTTGTGGGATCAAACAATCCCGGAGATGCTTGGTGAACGATGGAAGCGATGGACGAAATATTTCGGAGAGTTGAATCAAATCAGAATTCCGCGCTGTTATTTCCCACGTCATTCTGTGAAAGATATGCAGACGTTGCAGCTCAAGTTTTCGTGGACGCTAGTGAAGAAGCTTATGCGTGCGTTGCGTACTTACGGGCTGATTTTTAAATGGCGTAGAGATAGCGCTAGTAGCAGGTAAATCTAAGGAGCTATCCATATACCACGTGGACAGGTTTTGGTCAGGTTTAGATACCCCCCTCCCCCAGCGTGGACAACTGCTCATATAAACTTTCAAAATTTTGTATGAACCGTGGACATTCGCCATACACCACCTCCCCCCTAAACTGTTCACGTGGTATATGGACAGCCCCTAAAGGTGGCTCCACTAAAGCCTTTTCCGTTCCACGGCTAGAACTTATGACAGCGGTGATCGGAACGCGTTTACAAAAAACAATGCTCGCCGAGCATTCTTTGAAAATCGAAAAGTGCAATATATCGGCTGACTCCAAAACGGTGCTAGCGTGGATCAACTCAGATCATAGATGTTACCGTCAATTCGTTGCTTGCCGTGTAGGAGAAATTCTTTCTAAAACTCGGGTGAGTCAGTGGCGCTGGGTGCCATCAAAGGAGAATGTGGCAGACGATGCGACAAAATGGGGAAAAGGTCCTTCTATGTTATCGATGTTGTCGTTGGTTCCGAGGTCCAGACTTTTTGTACCTTCCGGAGGATAGTTGGCCCACGGACGTTGAACCTGGAGAACAAAAGACAAACGAAGAGATTCGAGCGTGTGTGGTGCATCATGAAGGAATAGTACAGCATCCTGTGCAATGGTGGCGCTTTTCCCAGTGGACACGATAATGGCGTGCGACAGCGTACGTGCTGCGCTATGTTCACAACTTGGGGCGAAAAATTGGAAAAGTAGCGTTGCAGACTGGGCCCTTAACTCAGAGCGAACTGGCTTCCGCGGGGAGAATCATATGGCGTTGGGTGCAGCGTGATGAGTTCCCAGAGGAGGTCGCTACTCTTTCCAAGATGCAAGGAAAGCATCCACGAAGTCTACTGAAATTAGAGCGCACCAGTAAGATACGGAAGTTGTCCCCGTTTATGGACGAGGACGGGGTAATACGCATGGAAAGCCGGATAGCAGCAGCTATTTCCCTATCGTTTGATACACGTTTCCCTATCGTTTTGCCAAAACTTCATGCTGTGAAGTGTGACTGAGTTGATAATCGGATGGTACCATCGCAAGTATCTTCATGGAAATGGAGAAACTATCGTTAACGACATACGACAGCGTTTCCATGTGCCTAATCTTCGTACGGCTGTCCGCAAAGAGAAAAAGAAATGCATGTTATGTAAAGTTAAGTCGGCAGTTCCAGCGGTACCGCGGATGGCACCCCTTCCTGAAGCAAGACTGAAAGTATTTGAGCGTCCTTTTTCGTATGTTGGCATTGACTACTTTGGACCAATAGTCGTGCGGGTGAATCGAAGTATTGCCAAAAGATAGGTAGCATTATTTACTTGTCTCACCATCCGTGCTGTTCACCTCGAGATCGTACATTCGCTCTCCACGGAGTCCTGCAAGATGGCCATCCGAAGATTTGTGGCACGTAGAGGGGCACCAAAGGAGATCTACAATGATCGAGGAACGAATTTCGTGGGTTCCAGTAACGAGTTACTACGAGAGAAGAATATCATCGACCAGCAGTTAGCGGAGACGTTCACCAACGCAAACACCAAATGGGTTTTTAACCCACCTGCCGCTCCCCACATGGGCGGAGTGTGGGAGCGTTTAGTAAGATCCGTGAAGACTGCGCTATTGGCAATGTACACCACAAGGATTCCGAGTGACGAAACTCTGGTCACCCTAGTGGCAGAAGCTGAGAGTGTAGTGAACTCAAGACCATTGACGTTCATCCCACTTGAGCAGGAGCAGCAGCAGTCGCTTACGCCAAACCATTTTTTCCTGCTAAGTTCTAATGGGGTAGTACAAACTCCACGAACTTTGGTGGACTCCAGGAAAGCCTGCCGGAATCAGTGGAACCTTTGTCGTGTAATGGTGGACCAGTTCTGGCGAAGATGGATACACGAATACTTGCCGGAAATAACACGTCGCACTAAGTGGTTTGAAGAGGTCCCTCCTGTCCAAACGGGAGATCTAGTGATCATCGTAGAAGAAAATGTGCGTAACGGATGGATCCGAGGACGTGTAGCAGAAGTCGTGGAAGGAGCTGATGGCCGTATTCGGCAGGCTGTGGTGCAGACGGCGCACAGAAGAGTAACTAGAACAAATTCGTGGACAAAACCCAAATTTTTTTTTTCAACATTTATACATTCTTATATTTTTTTTAGATACTTAAAAACATTCTGCATACTATGGCTATTTCAGAAATGACCCAAAATTTTATAAAAAAAATATAATTAGGGCTCAAAAATGAGGTATTGGATTGGATTTTATCTATTTTATTTGTAGAGTATTTGGAAAATCTGACTTTTAGACAACATAAATTTTATCAACAAGCTATTATTAGTACACAATGAGTAGATTATAGTTGTATGTCTTCATTTTGTTCATGTTTATGGTCAAATTATAAATTTTATGTTTCAGGTGGTGACCACTTGAAAATCACTATTTTTTCTATTTTTTATGTTTTTCTTCAGAGGAAAAGTTAATCTATACGGCAAGATCCGGCAAAGGTAAATCACTTGGGTGTAACTTCAAGATATGGACTAAGCATTCCACGTGAAAACTCGTCCGCAAACGTCCGCAAATTAGATTCTGAGCTATTTGAATAAAATGCGATTTTTCATAATTTTAAAACAAAATTTTAACATTTGTTCATAAATTACCACATTTAACGAATCCAGGAAAAAAATAAAAAGCATGCTATTTAGCATGCATTTTGTCAAGACACAAATAGATTAATGGGTCTCCAATGAGTTTCGTTGATATCTTTTTGAAAACCTTATATTGAAATCGCTTATCTATAAATTCTGCATTGTAGAGAAATCTGTTACTACCTAGATTTAGGATGAACCCGTTTTGATTGAAGTGATCATAATTTATGAACGGTGCCTTATTATGATAGTTTCGTCATGGCTAGCTATGATATCTTGTGGGCTTCAACTCGGACATGGTAATCGTTGTTGTTTCAAGCCATGGTATATAGAATACAGGTGATTTATATTTTTACTACAGGCTTCACCTTTTCAGACCCTAATTTTTAAGGTTAAGGTGTAAGTTAAGGAGAAAGAGTGTTCAAGCAAAAACAGTGTTCACTTTTGTGCATGCGAATTTATACAACCATTTTTCTTTTGGGATCTTGTACATGGGTTAAAATAAGTTAGATGCTTTTTCCTTTGTAAATGTTAGAAATCCATTTCAGGATAAAGCTTTAACTACGGGTTTCTTGCTACTTATAGGAATATTATATATTTTAGAATCGTTCGCGTGGCAAAAGCAAAGATTTTACATAAAACGCGAGGTTTAATTGAAAACATATGTATTTTGACTTTTTATCTGGTTTTACACTGTTAGGTGGATAGATTTATCAGAAAAATTGTATTTTCCTGCATAATTGACAATTATTACTTCGTTCTAGGAATATCATGCCCAAATAATCGCAAAAAATAGTTTTGTCCAAGAATTGGCTTATTTACTCCTATGTGCGGCGTCCGGAATGGTTCGAAGGCCGGTTGCCAGGTTGGCTCGTCTGGACGTAAAGCAGAGTAAGACTGACCCTGGGATCAGCTTACGGTCCGAGGAGATGTGAGGGTGGATAACGCCGTCCCCAAACAAACCCCTCGGCTCGATATTAACGCGCCGCGTGAACTGTCGTAATGTCTGAGTGACAATCTGGAACACTGGATAGTGAATGATAGAAGGAAGGAGAACAGATTAAAAATAAAGTATCCAAAAGATTGATGTGACACATGTATTTGCTAATCATAGCATAAAACTATTTTTGAACATTGAATTCAAAACATTTAAATCATTTAATGTCAGTATGCTATTTTCCAAAAATGAATTTATAAACTAATTTCAGAAATACATTAGGATTTTTGCCAGAAAGATTACTGAATACACCCTCCGCTATACGTTCTCAAATAGAGGTTAGCTTCAAGGTAAGGCACAATAGTAGCACAAGTTTAGGAGCGCGGATCAAATTTGTAAGTCTGATGTAAGAAGAGATAAATGAACGTACACTAATAAAGAATTCAGCTTTTAGCAATTACCATCACCAGAATCAATGGTGTAGCTGCTTAAAAGACTCCGAACACTCTCACACCAACAAAATGTTTCACTATTCTTATCTTATTTCGCCGCATTCGATGGAAAAGGATTTTCAACGTGAAGCATCTCTTTTCAATTCTCACTTCTTACTTCGCACTTCTCACTTCTCATTACTCACTTCTCAGTTCTCCCTTCTCATTTCTTCCCACTTTTCACTTCTCACTTCTTATTTCTCATTTCCCACATCTCACTCTTCACTTCTCACTTCATACTTCTCATTTCTCGCTTCTCTTCACACTTCTTACTTCTCACTTTTTTTAACTTCAAAGTGTTCTTACCTGTCACCTCGCCCCAATCACCTTTCACTTCTAACATCTTGCTTCTTATGTCTCACTTCTCACATTTCACTTTTTACTTCTCACATTTCACACATTTCTCACTTATCACGTCTCATTTTTCACTTCTTACTTTTCATTTCTTACTTCTCACTTTTCACTCCTCACTACTCACTTCTCACGTCTCAATTTTCACTAATCGACCGAATTACAAAGATGGGTGAATTTTCCAGTAGGGGAAAAAGATGGCAGAAATGAGTATAATTCGCGCTTAACTTTTCAAAGGACCTAAGTTACCTGTTTTAATGAATTCATTTGGGTACTGCAATCAAAAGCTATCACATTGACCCGTTGATCGCAATATTAAAAAAAAAAACATTCATGAAAAAATGGCTATTCAGGTCCTCATTAATGGCTTTCTATGTTTCTTTGTAAAGGTATTTATACTTGATGCTTGTCAGTGTGCCGGTTTCGAATAAATTGTATCTTGGAGTAACATAACCTAGACAATCGAGACTTTTTTTTACGGAATGATGATGTCTCATCATTATGAAATTCAATAGTGATCAAGAAGAAATCATTTCCCCATCGAATGCAGCTGTTTTAGCAAAATCAGTTAAGGTTTAGTACTAGAAAACATGTCTAATGTTTCAACGTGCACACACATACGCACACACTCATACAAGGACACGGACACACGCATGGACAGACAGACATTTGCTCAGTTCGTTGAACAGAATCGATTGGTGGAGAAAGGCAAAACGTATAAGAAAGATAAAAATAGCTCTGATAGGTTAATATATGCCGTTGAATGCAATTTGTGGCAAACAAATTGGTTAGGAACAAATGCATGAGAATAAGTGAAATAATGTACGTGTATTGCACACACACATACATACAAATACGTACACACAGGCATCATCTCGACTCGTTAAACTGAGTCTATAAATGTATAACACTGTGAGTCTCATTCTTCCTCAAAAACCCAGATTAATCCACCTAGCGTTGGTGGTGCCTTTCTCGCATTTAGTTAAGACACCAACCTTGTATGGGGTTTATATGGTCCGATGTACCATTTTCTTCATAACTTCTAAACGCAATGACCGATCGTTATAAAATTCAATAGTGATCAACAAGGCTTTGTCCCCTGTCGAATGAAAAAAGAGAAAATCCGTTAAGGATTACTATACGAAAAGTTGTCTAATGTTTTTTATAGCTTTTGTGCTCACACATACACACACACATACACACATACATACACACGGACAGACAGACATGTGCTCAGCTCGTCGAGCTGAGTCGATTGGTATATAATACTATGGGTATCAGAGGCTTCTATAAAAAGTTCGTTTTCGGAGTGAAATGATAGCCTTTCGGTACAACTTAGTTGTACGAGAAAGGCAAAAAGTTCATCTTTGGGGCGAACATATAGATTTTACGTACATTTAGTATTCGAGGCGAGTATTTGGAGGGGAATGAACCACGAGTTGCATCAGCTGTTGGGAGAACCATCCATCGTTCACACCGCGAAAATCGGAAGGCTGCGGTGGGCCGGGCACGTAGCCAGAATGTGCGACAGTAATCCGGTGAAAATGGTTCTCGACAACGATCCGACGGGAACAAGAAGACGAGGTGCACAGCGGGCAAGGTGGATCGATCAGGTGAAGGACGATTTGCGAACCCTCCGCAAACTGCGTAGTTTTCGACGTGCAGCCATGGACCGTGCTGAATGGAGAAGTATGTATTGCACAGGCCGCTCCGGCCTTAGTTTGGTAATAAAAATAAAATATAGTATTCGCGAAAGCAAAACCAGCCCCCCCTCCCTAACTATTGCAACAATTCCTTAGATCCTATTCTGTTAATCCAATGAAATTATTCCATAAAAGATACTCAGAGCAATAACCGTCTTGATTTTAACTGGGATAAGTGGGAAAACAACTCCTAATTTTCAAATCTTTTGGGTACAAAATTGACTCTTTTAATACCCCATAATAATTGGTTGCATTTAGACCATATAAACTATCGATTTTTTTCACTTTCCCCAGTGTATCTTACAGGTCTTTTCCTACATTGACAACATTTAGCTTCAATACTGAAAATCAAAACTTCGAAAGTGCGGAATGACTTATAGTTCAAACTACAGATTGGTGAGTTCGTTCCATAATTATATTATATTTGATTTCACTAAATACGTGCTAGGATCAAATATATAAATATCTAGACCAACATTTGAAAAGGGCGTAACTGCCAAAATTTATTGCTTTTGATTCTTCGTCTACATATACAGCTATATGTGTTGACGAAGAATCAGAAGAAATTAATTTTGGCAGTTACGCCCTTTTCAAATGTTGGTCTAGATATATCATTGATGTAAATCATTCATTATTTAAGATCCCGGAAGTATAAATACGTTGCATATATCCATTTGATATCTGCGTATGTTTATGCGGGGCTTGCTGTGCTGA
>NW_026943602.1:0-1052 GCF_024139115.2 Armigeres subalbatus | reverse complement strand
ATTCACTTGAAAAGTGACAATTGGTTGCAAATATAAAATTGATTTTATGAATGCAAAAATCAACTTTTCGCGAAACCTAAAATTACAGTTCAATCAAGCGTTAACCGTGTTAGTGTATATATTATACAAATTTCAACATAGTATTAGTGTGAGCATTAAAGCATATTCTTGCATAATGTTATGATATGCTAAAAACTGTAAAGTATATACAATTCCAATTTTTCGAGTCGATTTTTACACTTACCCCCTTTTTCCACTTCCCCAGTGTACCTTATACGTTTATTGCATTAAAAATAATCACCCTAGCGGTAGTGGTGCCTTTCTCGCACACTATAAAACAAATGTTGGCCATAAATTTTGATCCCATAGTCCGATCTGTTTTCAATAGAAAACAAGTAAGACAAGATTCCCCATCGAATGCAACTTGTTGGAAGCAAATCGATGAACGATTAGTTCCCAAAAGTGTGTACAATAACTAGACATGCAAAAAAAAAACAAAAATATAAATAAAATCACTATTCAAATCAATTATGTATAAATAATAAAAAAAAAACTGCGTAAAATCAACATTAAAAATAAGTTAGGGGATAACTACAGCGATTATGATTGATTCGTCTATAAAATTAAAGTGCCCACAACCGAATTTCGCAGCTTTTTGGAATATGAAGAAAAAAAATTTAGCGCTAAAATTTCAATCGTCATTGAACCTCGAAATAGATGAAACTTTTTGTATAAATATGCATTGGAAATCACTTTTCAAATTAAATCACTTTAATTTTTAACACTTTGAAAAAGGTAAAAAAAGACTTTCGTGTTGTTTTTCTCACAAAAAAAAATGATTTTAGTTTAACCATTTCGGGCCCATTTTTTGTTTAAGCGGTTTTACTTAGTAAATGTTCAATTTGTTTTCGTGATAAATAATGGAGAAATGACAAAAGAAGTTGAAATTTTTTTTTTCGGGATGTACTAGATCGTCCAAACTGTCCTTGAGTCCAAAACTTGCGATCTACAAGTTACCATGCGAGCTCTTCCGGCACTCCAAGCTTGGAAAT
>NW_026943601.1:0-31225 GCF_024139115.2 Armigeres subalbatus | reverse complement strand
GGGGTAAGTGTAAAAATCGCCTCAAAAAATTGGAATTGTGCATACTTTAGGGGTGGTGGGGGTAAATTGGACACCCTAAGAACTGCTGCTGTTTATCAAGTGACTATCAATAAATTGCATCGTTCAATGCAGGTGTGTCAAAACTTATCTTATTAGTTATCAGAGCCTGTTGCAGAGAAAATTTGAAAAATATGTAATTTTGATCATTTAAAATTAGTTCAAAATAATTAAATTTTGTTTTGGGCAAGGTAAAATGGTCAGGCGGTGGGGAATTAAAGTGAACAATATTGTAAATAAAGCAAAATAAGTCGATCAAAATATTTTAAACCAAATACATATTCTTAATAATATTCAAAATGTTACCTGACATGTATAAACCCTTCGTTTTATCCACAGACAAGGGAGACGTATCAGGCTTGGTAAAATGATAGAATGGGGTGGGATTTTTTTTCAATTTTCAATTGACTATGGCTCAGTAAAATATTACCGGGTTCCTTGGTTTTGGCATGGTTCGGTAGGAAATTCATCTAGATTTTGAAAAACAGGTAAAAATCATGCTCTCTGGCCTCAGGAGAAATTCCGGATTATTTGAGGGCATGTCAAAAATACTAGATTTGTGCGCTTATATTATTAAAAGGATGAAATGTTGACCCTTGTTATACTCTTTTACAGAAACTAGAGCTTTTATTGAGTTTAATGATATATGGATATCACAGATTGGATGACAAACATCTGAGATATGGATGTTTCTACATTAACGAGGTGCATTAATGAAATATTCGCTCAGGAATGTAGAAATTGTACGAAAATGTATTATTAGAGCGTAAATGACCAGATTCCCCATTTCTTCACCCCTGATTGATGATTGTACTGTCAGCCGAACCGATTAAGGTTGAAATTTGAGCTAGTTTGTCTCTATTTCTCTGACAGAACGATTGCCCACTTTACCCCCAGGCGACATGTCCAATTTACCCCCCCATAGCTAAATGTTTTTTCACATGCCTGAACTAAGAAAAAAATTAAAAAACGATCTCCATCAACCAGTTCCGCTTCATAACAAGCAAAAATGAACGATGTGAACGATATTTTGGTTTAGAACTACTTACTCAAAGTTTTCATGGCTTAAATTCAACAGTGCCGAAATTACATCAAAACTAGCATTTTGCGAAAGGGCGCAACATTTTGCTAAAATCTGGCTATTAAATAGATAATTCATGGTTTGAAATAGTTTCGGAGAGCATGGAAATGCTTGATTTATGGTGTAGCATGGAAAATAATACGAGAAATCCATAAACAGGGGATAAACAAGCCGTTACCCACTTTACCCCGCCTGTTCCACTTTACCCCACTACCCTACAGTTTTTAACACATTTTAACATTATGCAAAAATATACTGTTCCAAAGCACAGCAGTATCGGCCGTTGTGGCAACGCGGATAGGATCGAGAATTAGCAGTCGATAGCGGTCTCCCTGTATCATGTGGTCATCTGATTCCCTTGCTTATCGCTGCTGTCAGGTAGAGCAATAGGGGAGATCGTCTCTCATTCATCTGGGAGAAACTCTCCACTGAGCCTCAGTATCACTGTCGATACCGGGCGGTAGTTAGTTATCATCCAACAGTGCGCGAGTTTGCATCGAAATATAATTTGTTCTCTAAACCAAATCGAGCAATAAATCGTTGTCCTGTCGTTTACAAGTACCGTAAACAAAAGTAGTATTTTCCATAGCTCGCGAGTTTTAGTTTGGAATGACGAAATTCCATACAGTGTCCGAAAGGGTTATTATCGCGATCCCGGTCCGGACAGTGAACATTAAATTTGGTCCTTCGAACCGGATCCGTCGACCGGTGAACCGAACAAAGTGTAGTGAGTGTCAATCGCAGACAATAGTACGGACAATAAGTGTCCGGCCATAGCGCCATCGCGGGCAGGAGTATTGTGTACGATATGTACGAATGTTGTGCAAATATAGCAGCAGTGAGCAGCTCAGCAGTTTGCGGTATTTGGCGGACGAGCAGACAACTGGCCAAGCTCGATTGCGTCGAATTGGGACCGGATTGACTCAATAATCCTGGAAAGGAAGTAGTTTTGCATGTGTGCATGTGGTCTGTGGTTATACCAAGCATGAGGTCACCATCCTGTGAGAAGGTATGTTCAATAAAGAAAAGTGGTTGAAAGGATTCAATTCTTGTGTCTTTTCTTTGCATGCGAATACGTCTGGTCCTTGAATAGGGTAAGTGGATTGATGGTTGGTCTCTTTTTCTGCTGGAGAAGTTTTTGGCTTGTTTTTGCTTGGTCCGGTTCCCCTCGCTGCAGTCACCGTTTTGTCAATTCGTTCGTGGGACGTTGAGTTGAATCGCGAACGCGGAAGCTTATTTAGTGCTGCTGCTGTTAATGGTGATAGTGTGGAATTATAGTTGGTTGATCAATCAATCGAATTACACAGTGCTGGTGAATTTAGAACCCCGTAAAGTTAAAAAGTGTTATCCATTTATTTGATAATTTCAACGAATGAAGCAATGAAAAAGAGTGAAAATGTCAAGCGAACTCAAAGACCTTAAGAAATAGGAACGTCAGCTACGGAACACAGTGGACTGACTGCGAAAGTTTATTGCTAAAATTCAAGCCGGACGTGCATCATAACCAGGTAGAGACGGCAAGGTTGGACATGCTGGAAGGCGCAATGAAGAGGGTTCTACATCGTACGCCGAAAAATTGACGTTCTTGTGGAGGAGGTTTCTGAATCGAAGGATGACCCAGAGGAGAAAGCTGCCGCCTTAGCGGCTTTGATCGAGAAGCGACAAAACGAGAGGGCGGAAATGATCGAAATACTGGAGGAGGTAGTGAGCTGAAATCCACTTTGCAAAAACTAATGTCCTCGCCTGGTGAGAAGGAAGTGAAAGTCAGCGCAGCAAATAGTATGGCATCTAGGGTCAAGCTCCCTGAAATCCGTCTGCCCAGTTTTGAAGGCCGTATTCGTGACTGGGTCACATACCGTGATATGTGCAACAGCCTGATTGACCAGAATGGTCAGTTAACAGAGATGGACAAATTTTCATATTTGCGTTCGTCTCTCGTCGGTAAAGCATTGCAAGAAATATTGTCGATTGACATGACTGCTGCCAACTATTGCGTGGAAATGCCTACAGGACCGGTATGAAAATAAGAAGTTGATAGCTAAGGCACACCTTGATGCTTTGTTCAGCGTGGAGCCGATGAAGCGGGAGAATTATGAATCGTTGAGTCACGTCATTAGTGAATTCGAACGGAATCTTCAGCAGCTCGAAAAGATCGGCGAAAATACGTCCGGGTGAAGCACTATCCTGGCGTTTATGGTATGTGCTAGGCTTGATGCCACCACGCTTCGACAGTGGGAATCTCATCATTCCTCAACCAATGTGCCAGCCAAGAAAAATGTGACGTAGTTCTTGCGAAAACAAGCCAATGTTCTTAAATCTTCAGTATCGTCTAAGTCCAGTTTGCCGGTAGAACAGAAGAAACCCAGATTCGCTGTGAGTCACACTACATCCCAAGTTTCCAGAGTTTGCCCTTTTGTGGAGAAAGTCCACATTCAGCCTTCAGATGCCAGAAGTTCCTAAAGATGAAAGTTGCTGATCGTTATGAGAAGGTGAAACGAAGCGGATTGTGCCTTAATTGTTTTTCACTCTTCACATGGTTCGATTCTGTACAAGCGGAACCTGCCGGATTGTCATCAAAGCACCATACGCTGTTGCATTTGGGATCAAGCAACGCTGGAGCTACATCATCTCCACCGGCGACTAGTTCACTCCGTCCCACAAGTACAGAACCGACCACAAAAAGCGAACAGTCAATACACACTAGAGTGGGGCGTCATGGTCATTTTTCAAATCAATGGTTTTCCTAAGCCATTCTGGGTCCTGAACAACTGTGCAGAATTTGGGACCGATTGGTTGCTTCCTCGCTTTCCGCATCGCGTTTGAAGTTTGTATGAGAATTAGTATGGGAAAACATATATTTTGCATTTCTACTACGAGAGGTTTCAGTTCATCGCGTAAACCAAGTGGCACATTGCGTTAAAGTATAACCCAAAGGATGCCGAAAAACTTTGCTGAAGAAAGGCACGTTCATGAAAAAAGTTATAACGCTTCGAACATTGAGTGTTCAAACCGTATGCAAAAATCGTTTATTCTGCCAGCACTGCCGTACTACGTAGACCAATAATTTAACTGAATGTTATTTCAAAATAATTGATCTTATAGGGCTATTGAGCTAATGGGAGCTATCCGGCAATATTTTCCCAAAGAAAAAATCAAACAAGAAGGAAGATGGGTTTTGCCTTCGATAACCATAGGTCATCCGGTAGTGCTGGCAGAAACATTGATTTCTTGCATATGGTTTAAACAATCAATTTTCAAAACGTAATAACATTTTTGTAGACCTTCCAGCTACGTACCTTCTTCGGTAAAGTCTTTCCAGCATCTTCCAGACTATATGCTAACGTATTGAGTCACGTGATTGACGATAAACTTAAGCCGCTAAGAGCAAAAATGTAAAAAAGTATGTTTTTTCATACTAGTTTCCATATAAATTTGAAACACGATGCGGAAAGCGAGGATGCAACTAATCGAGCCCATATTTTGCATGGTTAATTGGGGTCCCAAAACGATTCAGAAAAACCTTGATCTCAGTTGATCGGACGAAGTTTGCGTTTTTCCATACAACTGCGCCCCACTCTAATACACACAGCCACAATCTCTTAATCAGACCATACCCACTCAAAACCCTAGACCATTCACAAGCTCACTTCCAGCAGCTAACACAAGTTCGCATCAACCACAAGAACACCCATCTCACACCACAGACCGTACACGAGTTATGCACAGCAATGCATTGCCTACAAATATTGCAACACACCATCCCGACAAGTTTTACTTTCCAACCGCCATGGTAGTAGTAACCGACCGAAATGGGAGCTCTAAAATCGCCAGAAGCACTCCTAGACTCCTGTTCAGAGTATTGTTTTGCTACTTCAGAGTTTTGCCAAAATCTAAGGCTGCCTGCATCTAAAATCAATCTCGCAGTTTCGGGAATTGGTGGTTCAGTCGTTCAGTCATCGAAATTAGTTGAAGCTGCTATTTCTCCTCGGTTCCAGAGCATATCGTCATTTAACGAAACCATGCAGTTGCACGTTCTTCCTAAGTTGGCAACCACCCTTCCAATCGAATATGTCCACATTCAACAGTTAGCAGTTCGGAAGGCATAGTTTCTTGCTGTTGGATTTCTGAACCCAGTCCAGTAGGACTTGATCATCGGGCCGAATATTATTTCGATCTACTTAAAGAGGGGTCGCATCAAGATGTCGGATGGTGGACCTACATTTCAAGAAACCGTATTCAGCTGGGTTGTTTCTGGTCGCGTTCCGAGCAAAACAAGAGAGATTCCAAGAACCATGACCTACATGTGTTCAACTACAGATCTTCGGGAGTTGCTGGCAAGATTCTGGGAGTTGGAGTCCTGTACCAACAAGAGTACTTTCTCAGTAGAGGAATCGATGTGTGAGAAAATATTTCGTCAGACTACAGTACGCGACAACGAAGGTAGATTTGTTGTCACTCTGCCCAAGAAACAGCACGTCATCGATCAGCTGGGAGATTCGAAACCCAGTGCTGTTAAACGTTTCTATGGACTAGAACGTCGCTTCGAAACCAATCGTGAGCTGAAGGCTCTGTACTGTAATTTTATTCAAGAATACTTGATGATGGGACACATGCGCGAGGTCACTTCGGAGTAGTAAAGGTCCCTCGTACTATTTACCTCACCACGCCGTTTTAAAACCGGAAAGTACGACAACGAAGTTACGCGTTGTATTCGACGCTTCGTGTCGTTCCACTACAAGGGGTGTCGCTGAACGATGGACTGTTGGTTGGACGGTTTTCATCAGTTTGTCGTAGTGGCGGACATAGCTAAAATGTACCGCATGGTTAAGGTTTCCGGCAAGGACCAGCCCTTCAGCGCATACTTTGGAGAAACTCTACCAGTGATCGCTTGAAAACCTACGAGCTCACAACTGTTACATACGGCACCAGTTCCGCCCCTACCTAGCAACAAAGGTGCCTTCAGCAGTTAGCCACAGAAGCTGCAGCAGTTCGAAAGGGATTTTATGTGGACGATTTTCTCATGGGTACCGACGATCAGGAAGATTGCAAGATTCTGGTTGCTGAGACTCTTGACCTGATGAACTCTGCCGGTTTCACTTTACGGAAATGGAGCTCAAACAGTGCAGAAATTCTCGAGAACATTTCCGTTGATCTGCGCGATGAACGGACCACGCTGGAGTTGGATTCGGCATCTTCACCAGTCAAAACTCTCGGACTGATCTGGGAGCCAGCTTCTGACATGTTGCGTTACGCTGTTCCACAATGGAATCCTCAAACGCCAATCACCAAGCGTATCGTTTTATCCGATACCGCACGAATTTTCGACCCGCTTGGTCTCGTAGGTCCAGTTGTGGTACAAGCGAAGATATTTCTGCAGTCACTCTGGAAGGAAAGCTGTGATTGGGACAGTCCGCTATCAAACGAGTACCAGCAGTATTGGCTTGAGCGGCTTCCGCCGCAACTTGATCGATCTAGAATCTCTTCAATTTCCTAGACGGACATGCTATACGCATGGCCTAGACGATGTAGAAATACATGGTTTTTGTGATGCTTCGGAGGCGGCGTATGGAGCGTGTTTATACCTCCGTTGCGTTTTGAGAGATGGGTCAACTGTCGTCAGGTTGATAACGTCAAAGTCCAGAGTGGCACCTTTAGAGGATCTGGGTCGCAAGAAGAAGAAAAATCTATTCCTCGTTTAGAACTGTCTTCGGCACTTTTGTTGAGCCACCTTTACGAGAAGTTTGCCAGCAGTCTTCAACTTCCACTGAAGTCACATTTCTGGACAGATTCCATGATTGTGCTGTTGTCGTCAATCCCTTCCCGTTGGCATGTTTTTGTCGCCAGTCGAGTATCAGAGATACAACACATTACTCAGAACGGATCCTGGAATCACGTTGCTGGAGCTGAAAACCCTGCCGACATTCTGTCACGTTGTGCGACGGCAGTTCAGCTGCAATACCAATCATTATGGTTTGAAGGCCCTCTTTGGCTCCGTCAGGATCGCTCAGCATGGCCAAAATCTACATCAATACAGCCAAGAGATGATAGCTCGCTTTTAGAAGAACGCAGTACAATATCGCTTCCAGCCCAGTCAAAACCTCCAAATGAACTTTTTTCTCTTCGATCATCGCTCACAAGTCTTGTACGTCTCGCAGCTTGGATGCGTAGATTTGCACAACAGCTCTCCCCACGCTCGCGCAGCCAAGCTTGAAGGAAATCTCTCCTTATGCGAATTGAAAAGATTCCCTGAACAATCTCGTGCGTATCGCTCCAGCAAGACAGTTATGCAGAAGAAGTTGCAGAAATAAAACAGGGTCGGCAGTTGAAATCATCGTCAAAACTTTCGTTGTTACATCCAATTGTCATCGATGGAACACTTCGGGTCGGCGGCCGGCTGGCGAATGCGCCAATTCCTGAATCTCGCAAGCATCCGATGATTTTGCATCATCAACATCCACTAGCCACGCTGGTAATGCAGCACTACCACACGAAACTTTTTCACGCTGGTCAGCAGCTCCTGATCGCATCAGTAAGGGAGAAGTTTTGGCCAACAAACGCACGAAGTTTAGCCCGCAAGATTTGTCACCGATGCGTAGATTGCTTCCGCAATAGACCCAAGGTACACGAACAGTTAATGGCAGATTTACCCTCTATACGAGTTAGTCCAGCAGCAGTGTTCCAGAAGGTAGGAGTAGACTTGTGCGGTCCATTTCACATCAAGTACCTCATCCGCCGAAGCCCGGCAATCAAATCTTATGTAGCGATTTTCATCTGTCTGGCAACCATGGCGGTGCACATGGAGATAGTGGCTGATTTGTCTACACAAGCATTCATTTCCGCCTTCAAGAGATTCGTCGCTTGCCGAGGAAAACCGCAGGTGGTGATGTGCGACAATGCCACCAATTTTGTCGGTGCTAACCGAGAACTTGAAGATCTTGGCCAGCAGTTTCTGGATCAACAGTTCCAACGTGCCATCGTCCGATCAGCAGAAGACGAAGGCATACAATTTAGTTTCATTCCCGCACGGTCTTCCAATTTTATAGGATTGTGGGAAGCCGCCATAAAATCCTTCAAGGGCCATTTTCGAAGGACAGTTGGACTCGGCATTTAAGTTACGAAGAACTGAACACAATTGTCCTGAAAGTTGCAGCCATACTGAATTCTCGCCCGTTAACTCCCTTGAGTAACGATCCCAACGACTTCTCGGCATTGACTCCAGGTAACTTTTTAATTGGAAGACCGCTCATAGCAGTCCCGGAACCAGACCTTCAAGACATTCCGGAGAATCGTTTGTCGCGTTGGCAAAAATCTCAGGACTTCATCCAGAAATTGTGGAGGGTTGGAAAACCCACTATCTGTCTGACCTTCACAATCGGACAAAGTGGACGAAACAACGCGACAACATAAAAATTGGGACCATGGTCATCGTAAAGGAAGACAATCTGTCGCCTCAAAAGTGGCAACTGGCTCGAGTGGTAGAAATTTTCCCCAGGATCGGACGGCAATGTCCGTGTAGTAACCGTCCGGACAAAGGATGGGTCTTTCAAAAGGGCCATTTCGAAGATTTGTGTCCTTCCTATCAGGGACAATGCGTCCCCTTCTGAAGAATTCTAACGTCATATCGCCATCGCTGGTGTTCCGGCTACGCGGAGGTCACCATATTGGAGGCCTCCGCTTACCAGTTCAAGTAGATGTATAATAATTTATTGCAAAAAGCATGGAATGTTCTTCCCCCATAGCCAATCGCCCCCGGTGCGGGGAGCGTACCAACTCGCCACCATCATCGTCCACTCCGTCGTCATTTGAAGTCGTCTTGTGTTGTCAAGCATGATCTATATGTGGTCTTCCTGGAAGCAATTGAATTCATCTTAATATAGTCCGTTCATAACAGTTCGTTCTCACATCCTGGAGTAAATCCATCGAGCATCAGGTACCGATGTCCGATGTCTATTCCGTTGCTGTAGGCACCGACGAGCATTCTTTAGGGACTGATCAACCCATATGAGGACCATAGTCAACTGCTCAACAGCACCAATGAACTCCAGTGAGGCAACTGCATTCGATTCCCACGATTCCGGTCGTTATCATCGGTGGTTGGACCACCCGCGGAGGCCAGGAGGCCTCCGCTCCAGGCAAGTCTCGTTATTCTTCATAATTTCAATATAAAAGCACCCTCTCATCTGCAGAAGCGACTGATGCCCCCTCCCATTGCCCATCGGCGAGGACAACGATGACAACCAGGACGACAATTTCAATATTCCCCACGGCGATGATGATCCATTCGAAGCTATTTCAACCAATCGGTACTTCCAAGTCTGCAGATGTCCAGTACAGAAGTTACAGTCCAGCAATTCTTCACCGTTCGAACCCGTTAATTGATACAGTAATCAAAAGATCTTCGTATAGCTATCCATCCATCACCGATTTTGTTTACAACTTTATAGTTTTGTCGGTCCGCATGAAAAGCGATCGATCGATAACAGTAGGCCAAGGTCATAGTTATGTATACATATAGAATCAGTAAAACTCAGGAGAATCATTTGCAAAATCAAACAGAACTAGGTAGTACAGTGTTGATCGCTGAACCATTAAAAATTTCTCAATTGAAATGCAGAGATTTCAAGGCGGCCGGCATGTTCAAGCACAGCAATATCGGCCCTTCTGGCAACGCGGATAAGATCAACAATTAGCAGTCAATAGCGATCTCTCTTTATCATGTGGTCATCTGATTCCCTTCCTTATCACTGCTATCAGGTAGAGCAATAGGAGAGATCGTCTCTCATTCGTCTGGAGAAACTCTCCACTGAGCCTCAGTATCACTGTCGATACCGGGCAGTAGTTAGTTATCATCCAACAGCGCGCGAGTTTGCATCGAAATATAATTTGTTCTCCAAACCATATCGAGCAATAAATCGTTGTCCTGTCGTTTACAAGTACAATAAACAAGTAGTATTTTCCATAGCTCGCGAGTTTTAGTTTGGAATGACGAAATTCCATACAGTGTCCGAAGGTTATTAACGCGATCCCGGTACGGACAGTGAACATACTTTGATGCTCACACTAATACTATGATCAAATTTGTATAATACA
This sequence comes from Armigeres subalbatus, assembly GCF_024139115.2. Lineage (NCBI taxonomy): Eukaryota > Metazoa > Arthropoda > Insecta > Diptera > Culicidae > Armigeres > Armigeres subalbatus. The sequence goes on along the minus strand of NW_026943601.1, from coordinate 20,997 downwards.
TACACTAACACGGTTAACGCTTGATCTGTAATTATAGGTTTCGCGAAAAGTTGATTATTGCATTAATAAAATTAATTCTTATTTGCACCAATTGAACTTTTTTCAAGTGAATTTATATCACAGGTGACCATTATAATACAATTAAACTAATTCCATTCAATTGGTAGTGGTTTGTACCAAGAAAGCAAATAATTAAAAGATTTTACACCTATCCCAGGTGTCAGACACTGCGGGGGAAGTGGATAATGTTCTAATTACGCATTTTTTTCTTCCCTCCAGGGTTTATTTCGATAGCTGTGAATCTTAATATGTTCCTTATTTGTTATCATTGTGATTCCAGTGGTGATTGGACTCATATAAATGAGAAAATGCCTGATTAATTCACCTATCGGTATTGATGCCTTCACATGTTTTACATATGAAAAAAATGTATAAGAAAGTGAAAAATAGCACTGATAGGTAAATATATTGTATAATTCACATACATTTTTACTCATAACAAGTTTCGCCATTGAATGCATTTTTTTTTTTGCGAACAAATTGGTTAAGGACAAGTGCTTAAGAATAGCTGATAATTTTGTACGTGCTTTGCGCACATACAGACATCATCTCAATTCGTTAAACTAAGTTGATTAGTTTATAACCCTGTAAGTCCCATTTTTCCTCAAAAAAGTTCATCTTTGGGGCGAACATCTAGACTTAGACACTTAGTGTTCGAGGCGGCAAAACCAGCCCTCCCCTAGCTATTACGAGAATTCCTTGAGGATCTATTCCGTTAATGTAATGAAATTATTCAACAAAAGATACTCAGAGCATTGATTTTAGTTATATGTAATAGACCTCTTCATGTTTTCAAAAAGTATCAAAAATTCAACCGGTCAGCTAAGAATTAAAATTCTTATGCTAAAATAAGTCTCCTGTCAAATTTTCAGCTAATTCGGATAAAATTTCAAGGTGGCTCAAGTCGATTTAGTGTTTTTGGGCTATTTTCAATTTTGGAAAAAATCTAACAAGAGATATAAACGTCGAAAACTATCGCAACAACCTCTATACGGAAGCTTTTGGTGTGCTCTACAAGTCTTGTGATCATTGCGATTCGTTCCGTTCACGTTTTGTCCATGTTAAAGTGATTTTCAAGCTTTTAAGTGCATAAAAATACTGTTTCCCCCAAAAGTCGTTGTTCTACAAAATTCTTGAGTTTATGACAAATGATTGTTAATTTATTATATTATAGTTCCTCTTTTATCCCTGGAAATTTGAGTAATATAATTGCCCATGTACGATTTACCGTTAAATTCTTAAAAATCAGAAGCTGAACATTTGTCATAAATTTGCACGCTGAGATTTCTTTAAACAAGTTGTTCAAACAAAGAAGCTTCGATTTCACTTGTTACTACAATGCACTCAATGTTAAAAGCATGCAGACATATGATGAATTTAACAAAATTTGGAAGTCGTTTGTTGTAAGCATCAAATATCATATGATTTAATTTATGTTTTGTTCGAACAACTTGCTTGAAGAAATCCTAACGTGCAAATTTATTACAAATGTTCAGCTTCTGATTTTTAAGAATTTAACGGTAAATTGCACATAGGCAATTATATTACTCAAATTTCCAGGGAAAAAAGAGGAATAATAATATAATAAATTAACAATCATTTGTCATAAACTCAAGAATTTTGTAGAACAACGACTTTTGGGGGAAACAGTATTTTTATGCACTTAAAAGCTTGAAAATCACTTTAACATGGACAAAACGTGAACGGAACGAATCGCAATGTTCACAAGACTTGTAGAGCACACCAAAAGCTTCCGTATAGAGGTTGTTGCGATAGTTTTCGACGTTTATATCTCTTGTTAGATTTTTTCCAAAATTGAAAATAGTCCAAACTCACTAAATGGACTTGAGCCACCTTGAAATTTTATCTGAATTAACTAAAAATTTGACAGAAGATTTCATTTAGCATAAAAGTTGTGATTCTGGACTGATTGGTTGAATTTTTAATACTTTTTGAAAACATGAAGAGGTCTAATATGTAACTACTCATCACTATTGAAGGTTCAGGGTTTTCCACTTACCCCATCCCACCAGGGTAAGTGGAAAAACAACTCCTAATTTTAAAATCTATTTCCATAAATTTCAAGCGACCAATATGGTATGAATTACCGCACAGTTGGTGCGAAATTGACTGTTTTTGATAGCCCATTTTGTTTGAACGCATTTAAATCATCTAAACTGGTTTTACACTAATTCAAACATGCACTATCGATTTTTCCTTTTCCACTTCCCCCAGTGTACCTTATTTAAAACTAACTCATTTTATGAGCACGATCAAATAGAGATCTGAATAGGCAAAGCCGCGTAGTCGATAGCAGTTCTATTCGATTGACATGTATTTCACCAGGAATATTAAAAAATTTGAATTCGCATTTAGAAAAATCATAATAGAATGTCAAGTGGCGCTTATTCGTCCTCAATTTTTTTAATAATATTATTCATAACTCCTTCAATTCGATTTCCGCGAACATAACTAAAGCATTGAAATATTGTTCCAACATCCAGTCAACGAAAATTTAAAAAAATCACAAATCGCTATCCCGGATGGTGGAATTTCCAAACCTTTTGCAGGACTATTTCGTGGTCGACTTTCTAGAAACAAATTAGTATGTGAGATAGGAAATGACAAGTTCTGCTTTAATCAGAGCAATTCAAAGTATCAAGTCGCTCAGTTTCCGGCGTAACCCATTTCTATCTATCTACCACTGACTTCATATACGCAACCGTGAATAGGATTTGAGCTAATTTGTCCGTAGTGTAAATTATCGTTAAACGGAGAAAATTCAACAGTAACGAGCATTTGTGGTTTTAAGGAAAAGGTAATCAAATTTTCTACTCTTTTACTATTATCCGATGATGGTAAAGAAGACCCTAATAATAATTTAAATAGGATATAGTTGTATGTATGTATGTATGTTGATAGCCACCATCCTAGCTTGAGTCTTGCTCTGCATGCGGTTCCACAGTACGTTTGAATTGTACTTCTATTCTGTGTTCAATATATCGCGCTGTATGAAGGGCCAAAGGGGAATTTGGCGGACCCGTAAGCAGAGACACCTACGCGAAACCCGCGGAACATGAAGAATCTCCTTCCAACGTTATAAACCAACAAACTAGCAATACAATTCGCAATACTTGAAGGGCTTTCCACGGGATGGTTTTGCAAAGAAGAAGGGCGCGTCAGATCCGTTACAACTGTGGTGAAAACATGCCCATCTACAAGGATGTTATAGTATCATTTTCGCTCAGACACTTGGCGGCTTCCCACTCTAGTGTCATTCAGTTTTAACTTCCCTGATGCCCTGATGCTCCTCCCAATTCCATATTATGTTATTGCAGTATAATTAGATATGATATAAAATGAAGTAGTATTATGTGTGATTATGTATTATGGTTCTTATATTGAGATTTGAATCTCTGCTTTGTAGGAAGGCGAAGACAAGATTATTTGAAACATAATTTAAATAGGATATAGTTTGTCAAAAACTCATACGTCTGTTTGTCTACATACGTTTAAACATTCTAGGTTTTCTTAATGGTGATCACTGATCAGGGTTTCGACTTTTCGTTTCAATGAGACCAAAGCAAGCGTTTTTCGAGCTAAGGGAGAACCTTTTTTTTGTTAATGTTAAGGATTATCTTTCACTCATCAATCTTATCTTAAAATCTTGCCTATTAGATGAAAATCCTTTTTCGTTTCATCACCTGTACCCCTCACCCACTTTTCTCGAGAATTATCGCAGAACAATTACAAAATTTTAGGCCGCGCCGATTTGAACCCAGAATAGTAACAATAATAGCTGTGGGGATGCGCTTGCTCTAGCCACACCACCACGTTATCTGTATGAAGGCGTTAAGTTATTTGTTCCACATAAGCTACTACCATGTGCATTTATGGTGCCACGAAAAGATTCGAATATGAATGAAAAAGAACAAACCAACGTTTGGCGGCAATCGAAGTGAGCGAAAAATGGTTATCACTCTCCACTGCCGTAATCTGAAAAAGTGACGTATACGCCATTTTCCAAAAATAGTGTTAACAGAGTACTACTCATCGAGCTCTTTATCAGAAAAATGGAAAACATGCATGTTGTAAAATGGCTGTTACGTCACTTTTCCAGATTACAACAATCAAACTGTTTTCCTTTCCCGAAAACAGATTTCTCCCCGAAAATTTACGCAAGGGAGCATCCTGTGCTTCTGAGATTGAGTGAACATTACGAACCCTGATGGTGATACAAGTAATAATTATACAAGTAATAGTCAGTTTAGATTACGAGATTCATAACTTGTTGCAATGTTAAACGACAACTTTGACCATGAATGAATATGTACAACCCTAGTAGCACACATGTTCCACATTAATCACAGTAACTTATATGTGACCAGATTCAGTCACAATTGAGTTGCTGCAACCAATTTCATTCGACTTGTGCTGATTGGGAAGATACCAATTTTCAACATGTTCAGCCAATTTTGTCTGCCTTATTTCGTCTACTCTAGATCATATGACAGTTTTGATATGATTTCTTTACGATCCAATTTTGCACATTTGATTTGTACAGAATTTTATACTCAGGAATAATACTGATAACAACTAATGATTTTCACCGCCTGTTGCTTATAATGATTTATTATATAGAACCTTTCTCGATACATTTTATAATAAGCCGTGCAGTAAGCCGCGCATATACAAAAGCAAGACCATGCTGAGGGTGGCTGGATTCAATTCCCAGTATCGGTCTAGGCAATTTTAGATTTGCAAATTGTCTCGACTTCCCTGGGCATAAAAGTATCATCGTGTTAGGCTCATGATATAGAAATGCAGAAATAGTAACTTGGCTTAGAAACCTCGCAGTTAATAACTGTGGAAGTGCTTATTGAACTGTGAGGCGACAGTGCCCCAGTTAGGGATGTAATGCAAACAAAGAAGAAGAAGAATAATGAGCGAGAAAGGCATCATCGCCGCTGATGTTTCCATTAGAATGTTTTTAGGTGATGTTTCCGATTGTATAACATTTCACCGAAAAACTATTTCGCGGAATTCCTTTTCGCGGTTGAACATTTCGCGAAATAACATCTGGCGGTATGTAACTATCCGCGGTACGACATTTGGCGGATTGTACCTTTTCACCGAATTACTTTTGGCATGGAATGTACCATTTCGCTGAATGCACCATTTCGCGGAATATTAATAATAATAGCCTTTGTCCATTCAGCATTTCCAGAATTATTATCTGCTAGGTTTCTAAGCCATGTTACCATTTTTTAACTTTCGTTTGACACAGAGATTAACACGTTGGAACTTTTTATACCTAAAAAGTCGAAAAATTTTTGAACAATTTCCTAGACCGGCTCAGAAGTTGAAACCAGCCTTCTTCGGCATAGTCTTGCTCGGCAGCCCCGCATCTTCCCGCTAAGGAAGGCCTCTCAGAATATGTAGAAGTAGTTTTCAAACTTCAATTGCCTTATAACCGGACTGATACATCCATTTAAATAAGGCATTACGCCTGCCTTCGCCTTATACCAGGCAGACGCGTTCTTTTAAAGAAGGCATTATCAACTCCGTTCGCCTTATAACAGGCAGATGCATCCATTTAAGAAAGGCGTTACCCCTCCCTTCGCTTTATACCGGGCAGATGCGTTCCTTCAAAGAAGGCATTATCAACTCCTTTCGCCTTATATCAGGCAGATGCATCCATTTAAAGAAGGCGTTACCCCTCCCCTCGCCGTATACCGGACAGACGCGTTCTTTTAAAGAAGGCATTATTAACACCTTTCGCCTGATACCGGGCAAATGCATCCATTTAAAGAAGGCGTAACCCCTCCCTTCGCCTTATACCGGGAAGACGCGTTCTTTGAAAGAAGTCATTAACAACTCCTTTCGCATTATACCGGGCAGAACATATGGTGGGGTTTCAGGTTTTGAAACCTGCAACCCGAATCGCCGGATTCGGGTTTGAAAAATTAGTTCAATATAAGGTTCGGGGCGACTACGGGATTGTGAGATAAAAAAAAAAGTTCCGGGTCGGGTACGGACTTCAGAAAAAAATACTGAAAATTATTTTATTCAGTTTTGTTAATCGTGAGGCTAGTTCGTTGTTTGGACTTACATTGTTACACCTATCAAGTTGGATTTTTCCGGGGAAAACTTTTGTGCGGGCTTAAATGATTAAATTATGACGTGATAGGGTCGAGTACAGCTTTATGAATTCAAAAATTCTCAGCAGCAGGTCAGGTTTGCATTAAATCTAAAAAATGCCCGGATTGCATGCAATTAAGCAGAATTCAGTAAATATGTCAATGATAATTATTCTCACCGAATTATGCCAAATGGCATTCTGCGGAATGACTATCGGTGAAAAGGTACATTCCGTGAAATGACTTTCGGAAAAAAGGTGCATTCCGCGAATTGTTTTCGGAGAGTTGATACATTCCGCGGAATGTTGTACCGCGAAAAAATTCCGCGAAATGTTTTTCGGCGAAATAGTATACAACCGATGTTTCCATTAGAAAATTTAGTTTCCTTTGAGTTTCCATTAGAAAATTTTACTGAATTTTCATAAGGATCTCCCTAAATTTTACAAGTAATGTTATTGAATTTGCATTTAAGATTTTCAACAGGCGGCTTAGTGGTCACGGAAATATATATCTGGAAAAACAAATCACATATGGGCCATTGGGGTTCCGAGCATCGTGACGACTCACACAAAAATTATAGAAGTTTAATACAAAAAGTGTGACGAAGGGGCGAGGGGGATTGAAAATCGCCAAATACACAGAACAATTTATGAAGTATATCGCCAGGAATAATTCATAACCAAACAAGAGCCGCAAATTAATACGATTTTCACCAAGCAGAGTTGCCAGAATAATAATTTTGATTAATGATTATTTAAACTGACCAGTGAATCAGTGAACAATGAAAATTTTATTATTATTATGTGTGTGTTTGTCTGTGCTCGTCATCATAGGTACCAGATTGAGAACTGTGCGGGGAATTAATTGACATTTCTCCTGTTAAGTTTATAATAGGATGTTAGCATTACAAATGCTTTTATTTTAGAGCAATAGTTTCATAATATTTTATGAAAAAACTAAATTATTTTCAATAAGTTGTGTTTTGACTTTGTGATGAACTTCTCAATTTCATATAAAACACTCAAATAAAGTAAAAATGTGTTTTGGCGGGGATAATCAAGATAACGATTTCAGGGACAAAAAAAAAGCATGGAGCAGCTGTAAGTAAATGTGTCATATTATTATCGTCTTTTGACGTTTCGCTTGTTTTTCATTGATTTTGTTTCTTTTTTCGTTTTTCTTTTTCCAGAGCGCGAGTTATGGCGCTTGAACCTAGGCCTATATGTACTCTAATGAATATAAGAATTCGTCATGTTTTCATAATAATCTTTATTAATTCATACGAATACTTTTGTTCATCTGTGTATAAGCCCGGGCATTAGACTAAAAACTGTGTCCCATCTTAAGGAGTGAACATTGATCATCTAAGCTAATTCACTTCCAACGATTTAACAACCATCACACGGTGTAATAAAATGGATTATTATCGAAGTTATTTTTATTGTTTTCTTCTCTAATATACCGTACAAAAAGTCAATTGATAACCCAACAATGGATCAATCATTGTAATTTACCCCTCAAACTTGATCATATACACATTTGAAGCCTTTTTGCCTTTCTCGTATCTATATAGTTAACCTATCTTGACACGGATATAAAATTTTTAAAAACATTTTTAAAGTATTTTTAGTGTTATTTTTTATGTTTTGAAATCTTTGCTGAAACAATAATCTATCTCTGGCATCTATATTGTTCTCTGATTTTGCATATTCGCATATTTGCTATATTCTGTTCTGATTTATCAATTCTATCTTCTGACATTTTTTTTAGATGACCTTTATGAGATTCAGAATGTTTTCTCCTTTGATAATAAATGCGTATGAGCCATATGTTTTTTTTGACTCTCATCGAGTATTGTACGCAGCATCTTCCGCTAGAAAATCTGAAAGTACCTAGGCTGCTTTTAACGTTTCATGTCCGTAATTGCCCACTCGAAGAATTGAGGAATTATAAAAAAGCGAGTTTCGTTTCCATCTGAATTCTTTTTCTTCACCTGTATTGTACGAGACCTAACTTAGACTTAATACGCCAGAGTTAACCCTATTTAAAGCAGACATTCTTCATAGGAAACGTCATTGCCAGTATTTACAGCATTGTTAGTATTTGTCAGCATTTCAAAGGTAAATTTTGTTATTCATAATTAATTTCGAGCGTCTTAGGGGAAAATGTTGCACGGTTTGAAAATAATTATCTCACTTGTCATAAGACGAGTTTGTACAATCCCATTGAAACTCCACCACTTACTCGTCTTATGACAAGTGAAGACATTCCACTAAAAAGCTCAAAATAATTTTATTAACAAAAATTATCTTCCACGTAAAAACAAAATAGTGGAAGTAAAAGGAAGATATTTTTTCTCAAACCGGGTAAATTTTGTTTATACGTCTTCAAACATATCCCCTTTACTTCTTTGGCACAAACAACACCAACCTCTGCATGTAACCATGTACTTCATCTTGGCAGAGCTTATGCATATGCTCCTAGGTTTTGCAGAAGAAATAAAGCTCCTTATAAAACGATCGCAGAGTAGAGGTGGAGATTTTTGTCTCACTGAAGATTGAGATGGTGAGAAAGGACATATCCATTGTTACGGATAGAAATAAAAATAAGAGGATGTACAGGAGATGATTGGAGGCGTTGAAGAAATAGTAATGGGATAATGATCCCTAGTAACATTGTTGTAGCTACTTATGTATAATGGTTTCATAGCACACCTGAAGAGTAAATCGCTATCTTCAAAACATTATAAAATCATAATTATTACTTGGGTGCAAAAACGGGTTTTACAGCTTACCAGATTACTTCTCATAAAAGTATGAATGACCCACACAAATATGGAATCAATCAAAAGTAAGACAGTTGTGCTTGTAGCAACAATATAGCTTCCGTAACATGCAACCGGAAATGGAGTTTGCTCTGTATAACTCCATCCAATAGCCTATTTCGGACATGAAGCGTGGTAATTATAAGAAGCAGGCCAGTAAGGTTTTGGGTTTTTTAAGCAAAATGTGTTGCGAACAATATTTGGTAAGGTATGGTATGGTATCTCATGGTATGTGCCCCACAAATGATGAGACACTGTATCTAGAGGAAAATATGAACCCTTTAAAATATGGCAGACTGATAATGGACTGGACTCATAGTGCGAATGTCGGATGAAAGAAATGTGATAAGAACATTCAAAAGAGAACCATATTTGGGCTGGAAAAGATGATAATTGCTAAAAAGAATTAAAAATAACGCAAAAAAATAAACTATGTTTAGGGAGGCTTGAATTACAGAAATTAATATTTGTCAAATATTTAGATCTATTTCAAGATAGGTTTTCTACTCAAAAAAGTGTACAAACGTGTACATTTTCAATTTTGAGGATTAGTTACAATGATTGATCATTTGTTGGGTTATCAATTGACTTTTTGTACGATATATCAGAGAAAAAAAAACAATAAAAATCACTTCTTTTTTTTTTAAATCGCCGATGAAATATTTTAAAACACCCCGTACCCAGAGTTACTGTGCACGTGCTTAACTTGGTGGTGCATGAGACGCATATTTAGCTTTCTCGTATGAGCGAAGTAGGTGATGCGCTTCTAAATTGCGCGCCTCCTGCTAGTTGCTATGTTCCTCATGGGCTGCACATGCGATCCGTCTCATGCGCTCGTCGCATGAGCTGATCACCTAGTGACCCTAGTGACGAAAAATAAACAGAGTCAAGAAAAATGCACTGGTGCGCTTTTCATAGAACTTGACAACTTCACAAACATCGGATGGGATGCAGCACCTGATAAATTACAAGATGATTGTAGTTGAATAATTGCCGAAACATCTTTAGCTGGCAAGGACAGAAAGGATGTCAACAAAAAATCAAATCATTTAGACAGCAGCGACAATTTTGCTCTTTATAGGCCCCTCCATAGATAAAAAATAATCGAATTGTTTGCGTGTGAAATAAGTGCACATATAGATACTGTGAAGGTTTCATAGGCAAAGTTGTGGGATTTTGTTAATCATTCCGGAAGTAATCGTAAAATTTCAAGATGCAGTTCCCAATTGTAGACGTACATATTTTATTTATACAAAATACTCCGAAATTATCACGATTAAAAGATTCAACACCTGTAGCCGAAAGATGTATGTAACACACCACCTAATTCCTGTTTCGCTTGCGTTCAGTCAAGCTCGTTTTCTGGAAGATTTGAGGGTCCACATTATGGCCATCCGGAGAGCATTCGCTTTTTTAACGTAATAACTATTTTTTCAGAATCCTGGAAAAACTGTTGTTCGTTAACGTCCAAGGTTTGAAAATTTGTTAGCTCGAATCTCGTTGGAAACAAAAATCATAAATTTTTTGTTGATGGAAGCGCGCGCACTTGATTTTTTTGAGGTGTCATATTTATTGCGCGCTCAAAACTTTGATTCATGCGTCCCTCTATAATCCAGCACGCTTCGATTCTTATATGTTCTATGAGCCAGTTTGGTAAGAGTCTCAGTAGCACATTTTTGTACGCATGAGAAAAAAGTAACTCTGCCCAAGGTGAATACGAACAGGTGTAGCAGTATGCCAATTACATGATTCAGCCATCTTGGATTTTTATATGGGCAGCTACCGAGTTTGTTTATGTTTTACACTGAAAATGAATTTTCACCCCGCACTAGTCTCTCCCATCTATTGTCGAAGTGAGTTAACCCTGATATAAGAACCCTGACTCTGCCCGTACCTCATTTCCAATGACCTTGCCTAACTTTCTGTGAAAAAAAATCAGAGGTACTAGAAACTTCGCTAATAATCCATTTTTTTACACCGTGCATCACTTAATGAATTGAACAGAGCGGTTGGTACGAGATGTCCCCGTTCTATTGTTTAATTGTGAAATCAAGTTAAGAATTGATTCTCATAGGTATTTTCAACAACGCTGCACAGTAGGCCTGGCCGCTTTTATGTTTGAACTAGACATATGATGTGCTTCAAAAATAAATATTGGCAAGAAAAGTGATAGATGTAGTCGAGTCTATCACTTTCCAGGATTCTTTCACGAACTGGCTGTGTATGTTTAGACTAGACTAAACATTTTTCATTAGGTTTTGTGGCTTTTCCAAACACAGAACGCGGCACTTTTCGTAATCGTTTTTTGACTGACTGTTGAGAAAATATCACTTACTAAATATGAAAACACTGTTATTGTGACTTGATTGATATTGATATTGAAGATCACTATTTATTTAACCTATTGATTGTTCTCTCCAATTATAACCAACCACCGCAAAACTTACAAATATTCAAATTCCGGTAGCTCTGATGATGGAATTTTAAAACTGTTTATAGAACTAATTGGACATAAATCATTGTAAGCGATTCTTAGTCGACTTTTAGAAACAAATTAGAGTGTGAGTTCAGTTTCCGGCTTAACCGACTTCTGTCCAACACTAGCTCCTCATATGCTACCATCAAAAGGCTTTTGAGCTAATTTGTCCGTAATTAGAATTTTCACTATCGGGTGACAATTGGTCATCGCTCTTACCGACAGTATGGAGGTCGGGTAATAAAATCCTTCATAAAGGTCTCTTATTATTTAGTTCTCTTGCTCCCAAGATCATTAAAAATCCATTCCCACCTCCCTTTGACTCATTGTCATCCCCGACCATAGTATCGTCAAACGAATTCATCAATAATGAAAAAAATGATCATTTTTAGTTTTAAGGAAAAGATATCAAGTTCTATTGTCTATTATTCGATGATGGTAATGAAATGATGATGATGATGAAAATTTGTATAGGGTATATTTTATCACCATTCTTTATTCATGCCGCCAAGAATGTTTGGTTTTCTAAAATGTGATGGAAGTAATAATGATGCTTATAGTCGAGCTGCTATATAACTTGACGTAATAATCTACTAAAATTAAATGTTTGAACTTTGACATCAAACTACTCTTTATCAAATAATAAAGTTTCTTTTCTGAATAGGCTATCAGAATTGTGTTGGATGCATTCTCAATGCTTTTATACTGCCGCTAACCGCAAGTCGAGCACATCTGGATATGGCGTTCATATACACGTTAGGAAAAGATATTCTAAACCTAGCCACCAACATGCCACATCGACCGACCCAGCGGACGATGTACAGGAGAAGGAGGACAACGGAGGAGACAGGTAGCCACCCATCCGGCTAGCAACGAGGAAACAGCTGACGCGGACAACAACGGATCGAACGATATCGACGGGGACTTCGTACCGAGACCGATTGTGCTGACTAAGTAGATTTAATTAATAAAAGGTTCTTCGTTAGGGAAATTCAGGCAGTCTTAAGTGTGAATTTAAAGTGAAATCATTGTAATTAATTATCCAAAGTAAATAAATGTATTTTTTTTCAACACTCTGGCCTAACAGAGCATTATTGGCGCAGTCGACGGCAGTGTGTGGAAGTAGTGCAAATAAAACTTCTGAAGTGCAATAAAAATACTTAGTGCAAAAATCTGTGCTAATCAACAAAAAAAAATCCTAAGTATCTAGGAAAATCCAGACTTAGTTAAACCAGTGAACATCCAGTGATAGCACAAACCGGAGTGAGCTTAGTGAATATAAGCTCATCTACCTAAAGTGACAATCCAGTGATACAAAAGAAAAACCAGAAGAAAAACCTAGTGAATATAAGCGCAGCTTCGAGAAATAATTTGCGCTTGGAAGCATAGCAACGCACGAAACACCAACCCGAGCAGCATTCATTGTGAATAACCGGATCATCGGCGAAGCCACTGGGGAGCGCATATCATCCAGTTTGTGTGATTCGGAGCGAAGGAAGGACCCACCACATCAACCTACAACTAACCACACTATACACAGACTCCCTGATGAAACAACAAATCATCTTGTAAGTAACCAATTTAAAATTACTACATTACTTTATTAAAGTGCCAAACAGTGAGATTACCTGTGAGATTACCTGTGATCTCGAACAAATTGCTCGCTAAATTATCATAGAGAAAATAAAAATTAAACGGACGTAGTCACTTTTCGCTCGTCTAAACATATTAAGTGCACGTTCACGTTCAGAAATATATCAAATTTAAACGTGATGACGGACTCAAACGCCGACTCAGCAGCGGTATCAAACGCTGACGCTCCGGCGGGACCACAGGTCGTCACACCCGAACAGCTGTTAGCACAAGTCGCTCAGCTTACAAATAACCAGAACGAAAGCTTGATCGCAACGATGAATTCGATGCAACGGAAGATGCATAATCCTTTTATGAATTTTAAAATACCCGACCAAATCAATATAATATCTAATTTCAATGGAAACAAAAAAGAGACGCTAGCATGGGTCAAAGACACCCAAGAAGCTCTTGATTTGTTTGAAGACTTTGAACTTGAGCCCTCGTATAAACACATTATGAGGGTGGTCAAGACAAAACTTGGCGGCGAGTCTAGGGAAGACCTTATCGCCGCAGGGAACCCAACAGGTAGGGCAGATATCAAGGAAGTCCTCTTGAATGCCTTTGGGGACAGAAGAGACATAACGTCTCACATCCAATCTTTATTTTTTATTAAGCAGGAAAATACACCCTCAATGAATATTTCCACAGAGTAAAATCTATCGACACCGCTATAAAATCAACAGCAGCTCAGATGGAAGATTATAGATCTTCAACTGAAGCAGTCAATAAACTGATTAGCCTGATGTCTCTAACACGATACATCGACGGACTGAATGGCGAGAATTTGGCCATGTACGTCCGAAGTTATCGGCCAAAAACATTAGAGGAAGCTCATGAGATCACTACCCAACATTCAAATGCATCTTTTAGGCAAAAACTGGAGAATAGGCAAGGGACGAGTAACCCGAAAATTCAAAATTTCAACACCAAAGCATTCAATCAAAATAGAACGGACAATCCAAATTTTCAACAAACAGGGCATCAAAATAAAACACAATTTAGTCCAAATAGAATCGATAACCAGAAAAATAACCAATATTCAGACCATAACAAATCAAACTCAGGAAAATTTAGATACCAAAACCTATTCGGGACGACGATGTCTTTATGAGAACAGCGAAATCCAGGATGGAAGTGAACAACCACGATGACGAAGAGGAATGTGAACACAGAAATTCGAACGCAAATAATCTGAAACCCGACCCTCTTTAAACAACCACATGACTCGGTTTTGGAGTCAGATGATGATGAGTACTTTGTCGACGAGTTAAATTTTCACGTGGCGAAGCACATCAAATAAAAGATAAATAGCAACAACTTTATCCCTTACGTCGTCATACAAACATCGAAAGGCGAAATGAAATTTTGATCGACACAGGTGCGAACAAAAATTACCTTTCACCCGATCATGTGAACATAGAAAACTGTAAGGATGAACATGGAATAAAAGTAACGAACATAAGTGGAATGCACAATATCACGAAATCAGCTACCTTCGATCCATTCCAAATTAATAAAAAAATTAAATTTTACATATTTAAATTTCATAAATTCTTCGACGGGATAATTGGATATGAGTCTCTCAGAGACTTGAACGCTCAAATTGATATTCGGAAAAACTTACTGAAAGTGGGAAGGAAGACTATTCAGATGCAGAAAAGGTTTCCAGACAACGATAAAATAAATTTCACTGAGCAGGAATTTCAATTTGTTAAAGTAAAAACAGCAAAGAATGGGGAATTTCTAATCGAAGAGGAACAAACTCACGATAAGTTTACCATTTTACCAGGACTCTATAAAAGTTTGAATAATTCAGCTTACATAGCAGTACAAAATCACGCAAAGCTCCAATCGAAATCAATTCCAATGAGCTTGATCTCGAAAGGATAGTAAAACCAACGCAATAGCTACAAATGATCCGTTCGATTTGACCGAATCACTGGAACAAATCGACCTCACAAATTACGAGATTAGAGACGATCACATGAGTACATTAGAAAAAAATGCTTTGGAAAATGTAATCAAACGAAACAAAGATGTCTTGTATATGGAAACGGACAAACTGTCCTTTACACACACAATTAAACACCACATTCGTACAGTAGACAACATTCCAGTGCACTCAAAATCGTATAAATGCCCGTATGTGTACGAAAAGGAGGTACAGGAGCAGGTTAAGAAAATGCTGAGGGACGGCATCGTAATAGAATCAATTTCACCATACACATCCCCCGTATGGGTTGTTCCTAAGAAACCCGACGCATCTGGACGGAAAAAGTTTCGTTTAGTTATCGACTACCGAAAACTAAACGAAAAAACTATTAACGACAAATACCCCATCCCGGAAATCACAGATATCCTTGATAAACTGGGAAGGGCAAAATATTTCTCAACCATTGACTTAGTCTCTGGCTTCCACCAAATTCAATTGGAGGAAGGCGACATGGAAAAGACGGCCTTTTCAGTAAACGGCGGCAAATACGAATTCACCCGCATGCCGTTTGGTTTGAAAAACGCACCGGCTACTTTTCAAAGAGTCATGGATTGCATTATGAGAGATTTGATAGGAGTATGTTGCTTCGTCTACATGGACGATATTATCATATTCTCCAGTTCTTCCAAGAGCATGAGAAACATTTAGCGATAGTTTTTCAGAAACTAAAAGACGCGAGATTGAAAATTCAGCTAAGCAAATGCGAGTTTTTCCGAAAGGAAACTCAATTTTGGGACACACAGTATTGGAAGAAGGAGTACGGCCCAATAGTGATAAAATCAAAGTTATCAAAGAATGGCCAATCCCAACAACCGAGAAAGAAATCCGCCAGTTCCTTGGAATATTAGGATATTATAGGCGATTCATCAAAGATTTTGCTAAGATTGTAAAACCATTGACGAAACTCCTCAGAAAGGATACGGAATTTGTAATAACTCCAGAAGTAGAAGCATGCTTCATAAAATGCAAAGAACTCTTAACGCTAGATCCAGTATTGATTTATCCTGATTTTAGTAAAGAATTCATACTAACAACGGACGCTAGCAATTATGCAATAGGCGCAGTGCTGTCACAAGGCCCAGCGGGATAAGACAGACCCATCGCATATGCTTCACGGACATTAAATAAAACTGAAGAACGGTATTCTACCACCGAAAAAGAATTTTTAGCAATTGTGTGGGCAGTCAACCATTTCAGACCATATCTTCATGGTAGAAAGTTCACAATGTTTACGGACCACAAACCACTAACATTTTCATTTACCAACGCAAATGACCGAATAATAAGAGGTAAACTTGCATTAGAAGAATTTAACTACCACCTGATTTATAATCCAGGAAGTCAAAACGTCGTGGCAGACGCTCTTTCTAGAATAGAGAAAAGCAAGAACTGAATGCGAATTCGCACGCATCTCTGGATGTAGAGCCCTCAGAGCAAGGGAATGATCCATCAGACGATGAAAGCGACGGTATGACAGTACATTCAGCGGATACAAGTGATGATTACTTTATTCCGTGTACTGAAAGACCAATAAACGTCTTTAGGAACCAAATAATCTTCAAATACGGAACCATAGAACTCACGGCCCACGAACAAGTGTTTCCAAAATACAATAGGCACATTATAGTCAAACAAAATTATACAGAAGAATCAATCTTGGATATTTTCAAACGCACCCTCAACCCTAAAGGAGTTAACTGTCTCAAAATCCCCATAACCCTTGTTCAAATGGTACAAGCAACCTACAAACAACACATTTCACCTAATAGATCATTTAAGATTTTCATTTCAGAAATCCTCCTAGAAGACATACGACTTGACGAGCAGCAAGACGAAATCGTCAGGAAACCCATAATCGAGGACATAGAGGAATCAAAGAAAATAAAAATCAGATTTTACTAACATTTTTCTTCCCCAGCTCGAACGAAAGTTAAAATTTTGATAAGCTCCTGTGACATCTGCAAGAAAGCCAAATATGACAGGAAGCCTCCAAAACTTATAAAAAAGAGTATTTTTGGCAACCATCTTTTCGATCGAGTTCACATAGATATCTTCTTTCTAAAAAGGCCAGAAGTGGCTCACCATAGTTGACTCTTTTTCCAAATTCGCAAACGCCATACCTTTGGACACGAGAACAATAATAGACATTAAAAGTGCTATTACGGAACATATTAGGCAGTTTGGCAGACCAAACACAATCGTGAGTGACCAAGAACCATCTTTCAGGTCTTTGGATTTTATCGGATTTCTTGATGATTTAGGAATCGAATCCCATTTCGCGAGTAGTTCCAATTCAAACGGTATTGTGGAACGGTTTCACTCCACACTTATCGAAATATTCCGCACGAACAAATATAAATTCAATAGTCTGGCTACGCGAGAACAAGTAAATATCGCCGTAGATATTTATAATAATAGCTTCCATTCGGCAATCAAAAATCTTCCGCGCAAACTAGTTTTCAACCACTCCGGGTCCACAGATATGGAAGAAATTACTGAAAATTTAAAACTTGCAATCTGCAGCTAAAATTGAACTCAGTAAACGAAAAGCTAAATATGAAGAACTAAATAAAAATAATGAACAGCCTAAACAACTACAACCGGGAGATGCTAAATACATTAAAATCACCCAAAGAATAACCAAAGACATAAACCCATACAAAATAACAACCATCAAAGAGGATAACGATTTAACATTTAAAGACGTCAACGACGTCAAAATACATAAAAATCGCATTAAAAATTAAAACTTATTTATAAATCAACAACGACGTTTAAAAGTAATAACGAAATTAAATCACATTCTTTTACAGATTAACCATCATCAACATGATAAACGCTACTACCTATAAAGAAATACCTAACAACAATGGACTTCTTGCCGTAAAACTAAAAACTACAAGGATAAAAACCGGATACGATCGTACCATACACAAAATTGACCTAATATCGATTGAAGATAACATAAAATATGTAGACAAAATCATGCATTCATTTAATTCCATAGAACATTTAGAACAAACACTTAAGGAGAAATTAGGAATAGCTAAAGAGAAGCTAGCAGGCTTAATACCAAAAAGGACAAAACGAGCACTGGTTAACATTTTAGGATCAGCCATTAAATACATTGCGGGTAACCCCGACGAAGAAGACCTAGAAATCATACATGAGAGCTTAGGAATTCTAAAGAATCAGGAGAACAAAATTATTCTAAACCAAAACAAACAAATCCAAATTAACGAACGTTTGAAGAGCAAAAAGAACAATATTACAGAATCCCTTAGGAAAATTAGTACCCAAATTTCAAGAGAAGCAAATACTGTACAAAATATGAAATCAAGCTTAGAGTTCATCAACCTTATTTGGAACGTAGATAGAATCATCCACATATTAGAATCCATAGAAGAACAAATAGAATTCTCAAGAATAGGGCTCATAAACAAAAATATTCTTTCTATTGAAGAAAAACGGGCAATTTTAGGAAAACTAAGAGATCAGAAAATTAAGCTTAACTACCTTGATGAAATTTTTCAGTACTGCTCAGCAAGTATCGGTATCAGCGGAGGACAAGCAAGCATACTCATAAAGATCCCAATCCTAGACGAAACTTCATACGACCTGCTGGAACTACACACCCTGGGAATCAACAATACAAGAATAGACACGAACATCAAATTTGTGGCTAAACATGGCAGTCTTATCTACCCCAAACATCAAACTGTGACATATGCGAAGGCAACAAATTACTCGAAGACGAATGTATCTACAAAATTCTAACACAACAAAAACCGGAATGTACATTCAGAAAAACGAAACAAAGTTTTCAAGCAATAGAAACTATCAACGGAGTCATCTTAGTAGACACTACAGAAACTACGGAGGTATTTGACTCATGTGGAAGCTCCAGAATTATCAACGAACCCACAGTAATAGAGATGGGGAACTGTACTATCAGAGTACGCAATCTCACATTCTCCGGCAAAATAGATGTAATCCACATGGAGGAATATTTGATCCCGATCTACAGCAAACCCATTCAAAACACAAACTACAACCAAAGCGAAGAAGATAACTTTATGCAGCGGATTCAAAACCTCGAAGTACTCAGCGAGACTCAGCTTTCTCTGAATAAGACACATCAAAGGGTAACATTCGGAGGCGCAATCCTCCTTGTTTTAACATTTCTTTGTTTCTTCATTGTTTTTCGTTACAAGAAAATATTTAGAAAGGACACTAATGGCAACCACGAAAAGCTCCAGAACTTATTGGAGTAAATAACCTAGAAAATACAACAGCCAACGCATTCACCAATACCCAAGCAATTACCGCACAGGATCCAAACAAGTACCAGCCGATATAATTTCCGCCACCAAGGATCGAGCTCCTAAAATCAATCGAGGCCGCCTGAACCTACAGGGGGTAGGCGTTAGGAAAAGATATTCTAAACCTAGCCACCCAACATGCCACATCGACCGACCCAGCGGACGATGTACAGGAGAAGGAGGACAACGGAGGAGACAGGTAGCCACCCATCCGGCTAGCAACGAGGAAACAGCTGACGCGGACAACAACGGATCGAACGATATCGACGGGGACTTCGTACCGAGACCGATTGTGCTGACTAAGTAGATTTAATTAATAAAAGGTTCTTCGTTAGGGAAATTCAGGCAGTCTTAAGTGTGAATTTAAAGTGAAATCATTGTAATTAATTATCCAAAGTAAATAAATGTATTTTTTTTCAACACTCTGGCCTAACAGAGCATTATTTACATATGTGCTCGACTTGCGGTTAGCGGCAGTATAGTAATGTGGATTTTGTTCAGATCATGAAACAATATGGTTTTGAATTTTCCACTATTTTTGGCTCCTATTTATCAAAAATAAACGCATTTTGGCTTTTTATTATTTATTTTTTCACAATTTAACTTGAAGAATGTGTTTTCAATATTTTGCTATGTATTTGCCATTGCATCATTCCATAAACAAATATGTACACAATACGGTGATTACCCGATTCAAAACGAGTTTGGACTGCCCCTAGAATATTTTTTTAAAGTCTATAGAGGAAGAAGGATTATACCATTTTTTTTGAAGGTCTATATGTATTACAAACACAAATTTGTGCCCGTATATACATTTTGCATCGCTTTGCTTTACTTTTTATTCATGCTGTTTTGACCTCTGTAATAAACTTTTCTTGATCCATTTTATTATAAACGAGAATATCATCACCTAAAATGATTGATTTAATTGTTATTGTAAAGGAAAAACATTATTCATTTCTATTTTGCAATCATTATTTTAATTTTATAATTTTATAATTTTACCATTTTGAAATAGGGCGTATTCAAAATTTTACCGATGAAAGATCCCGTTTTCTTTTCCTGGTGCTCTAAGCATTATTATTGTTGACAACAAGACGAAGGTTTATCATAGTTTGATAATTTTTTACACGGTTTAGTTTTAGTCATTTAAGACCTTAAGCGTCAATGAAACAATGAGTTAACCCAACGAAAAAAATCACAAAAAATCAAAGAAAATTCGGGCGGTATTTAAAAAACTGTGAAAGTTCAGTTTAACCGAGAAAATAAAGAAATCCAACCGTGTAAAAAAAACCTGGGTGTATTCGCTTCTGGGGGCACCGTGCGGCTTTACTGTAGCAGTAGTTGAGGGCTTGATAGTTTTCAAAAAAAAAAATGTATTTCTTTTAAAAAAATATAATTGGTTAAATTCTTAGCAATAACTGCGTCAATAACTGACTACCTTACCTAGATTAGAATATCAACCTTCTGCAGCAAAATGTATCATTGAGTTTAAAATTCTTTTACTTTGATACTCGTAGCAAAATATTCCGAATATGGTAAACAAT
>NW_026943600.1:0-61383 GCF_024139115.2 Armigeres subalbatus | reverse complement strand
GGATTCGGAAAATGAGTGCCATTCGAGTCACATTGCCAGACAATACCGCTAAGGTTGAAATCACCCAATATAATTATGTTATCATTGGCTTCCATTTGAGATACAATCCAGTCCAACGAGGCCAGATGCATGTCAATTAGTGCATCGTTACTCATCATGTCTGGAGGAGTATAGATCACACACATGTATATTGTGTTGTCTTGACCAGTAATTGCAACCCACAATTGTTCAATCGCAACGTATTCTGGAGGATTCAAAATGCGAGATTTGATGCTAGAGCGAACAACAAGTAAAACGCCACCACCGGTGCTTTTGCGGCTATTTGAAGATGAGCGATCTTGGCGATACACAGTAAAAGTGTCGTCGAAAGCTGACTGGAAGAGCCATTGTGCATAGTGTGATACCCATTATTGTCTCGATCCATTGTCCAATACAGCCACGGAGCCACGCATGGGCCCGGTCACGACGCCATTACTACAGTGACCAGTCACTTCGTTCCTCGTCGCAAAGCACCGTTCGACTGGTGTCAGGCCATTTGGCCGAATGCCGTTTGGCCGATCGGGTCATTTGGCCGAATGCCGTTTGGCCGAATAGCTAAAAAATTGACCTCAGTTTACGAGTGGTTCTTCTTTCTACTTCCTTCTTAATTTTTCCTTCTCCTTTCTTCTTTCTTCATTCTTCCTTCTCTTTTTTTACTTCTTCCTTCTTCCTTCTTCCTGCTTCATTCCTCTTTCTTACTTCCTCCTTCTTCCTTCTTTCTTCTTATTTCTTCCTTCTTCCTTCTTCCTTCCTCCTTCTTTCTTCTTCCTTCTTCCTTCTTCCTTCTTTTTTCTTCCTTCTTCCTTTTTCCTTCTTCCTTGAGCAGAATGATTGCGCGGTCGGACGAAATATTGTGTTCTGCATTGCGCGGCCGGTAATAAAATTAATCAGTTCAGTGCGTGATCTCTCTTGTTTCAAAGCGGGCTTGGTAGTCATATGGCTACTGCTTCTGCCTCATACGCAGGAGGTCGTGGGTTCAATTCCAGGTCCGTTCCATTCTCCTACTTTGTATCTTTCTCTTTATTTCTCATGTTCTAGCAATCGCTAGAACTGGAAATGGACTTCCATACCGTTTCCATTACTATTCCTATACCTTCAACTTGAGTATTCTAACAGTAATCTGCTAGAATTGGATATGAACTATAGAGCTTGTTTCCTACATCCAATTAGAAATTTCATCAGTTACCTTCTCCTATCTATCACATTGGCAGCTCGTTAACCAAGACGGACCTCTGCCTCTCCAACCTAACCCAGAAATTCCAACAAATTCCGCATGAACTCGTGGCAAGTGCAGAGGTATATTCGGCTTGCAGTGGGCGAGTGATTGCATCATCATTTCCTCCCCCTTCCCTACATTGACTTGCATTCTGACGTGGCAGGCGCCAGTATGACC
This sequence comes from Armigeres subalbatus, assembly GCF_024139115.2. NCBI lineage: Eukaryota > Metazoa > Arthropoda > Insecta > Diptera > Culicidae > Armigeres > Armigeres subalbatus. The sequence goes on along the minus strand of NW_026943600.1, from coordinate 59,951 downwards.
TAACAAATGAGATCACCAGTACTTGTACATTGAAGATGTGTGCTAGTCCCAAGCAAACATCTGTTGGTTCCTGCAACTACGAGCAGTCAATCAAGTTCAAGCTCTTCTTCCTTTTTCCTTCTTCCTTCTTTCTTCTTCCTTCTTTCTTATTCCTTCTTCCTACTTCCTTCTTCCTTCTTCCTTCTTCTTTCTTCCTTCTTCTATCTTACTTCTTCCTTCTTCCTTCTTGCTTCCTCCTTCTTTCTTCTTCCTTCTTCCTTCTTCCTTCTTCTTTCTTCCTTCTTCCTTCTCTCTTCTTCCTTCTTCCTTCCCTAGTAGCACACATGTTCCTCATCGGTTTCTGCAACTGACATGTGACCAGGTTCAGTCACAATCAAGTTACTGTAACCATTTTTGTCTGACTTGTGCTGCTCGGGTTCTTTCTTCTTCCTTTTTCCTTCTGCCTTCTTCTTTTTTCTTCTTCCTTCTTCCTTATTCCTTCTTTTTTTCTTTCCTGTTCCTTCTTCCTTCTTCTTTCTTCCTTCTTCCTTCTTCCTTCTTGCTTCTCACTACTCATTTCGTAAGGAAACATATTTCAACTATTCGGCCAAACGGCGTTCGGCCAAATGATCCTTTCGGCCAAATGGCATTCGGCCAAACGACATTCGGCCAAACGGCATTCGGCTAAATGACCCTAAACCGTTCGACTACATCGTTCCGTCCGACCATAGCGCCGTCCGACTAAAGCCTGCCCGCCAGGTCAGCAATCGTCCGACTCGTAGCAGAACCGTCCAAAGCGTTCACACTGGATTTCGACCAAGAAAATCTCGTGAACAGACCGACTCCTCTGGCTATCGTTCAGTGCTCCAACCGTCATCAGTGCTCGCGGTGTGATACCTGAGAACATCGTGGACAAAAACCATCATCGAACATCCAGAATCATCGAGAGCCTTCTGCATGTCGCTCGTTATCTACAACAATCGTCAACAAGACCTAGCGGTTACCTACGCCGCCTATAAACATCAGCCAGACACTATAAACCGCAAGTACCCATTCCAAAACCCTATGACGTCACACTAACTATTATAAAGGATTGTATAACATTTCACCGAAAACTATTTCGCGGAATTCATTTTCGCGGTTGAAGATTTCGCGGAATAACATTTGGCGGTTTGTAACTTTTCGCGGTACGACATTTGGCGGATTGTACCTTTTCGCCGAATGACTTTTGGCGGAATGTACCATTTCGCGGAATATTAATAATAACAGCCTTTGTTCATTCAGCATTCTGACATTATTACCTGCGAGGTCTCTAAGCCAAGTTACCATTTTGTTTTGCATTCGTTTGACACGAGATTAACGAGACTATCCTTCAGCATAGGCTAGCCTTGCTGTCACGCATCTTCCCCCACGGCTAAGGAACGCCTCCCAGAATATTTAGAAGTAGTTTTCAAAAATTCAATTGCCCCTTATACCGAGCAGATACATCCATTTAAAGAAGGCGTTACCCCTCCCTTCACCTTATACCAGGAGACGTGTTCTTTGAAAGAAAACATTAGCAACTCCTTTCGCCTTATAATTGGCGGTAGATACGGTCGGGTCGAACCCGTACCCGATGGGTTCGGGTTTGAAAAATTACTACAATATCGGGTTCGGGTCGGGTACGGGTTTGAGAAATAAAATACTGCAAATTATTTTATTCAGTTTTGTTAATTGTGAGGCTAGTTTGTTGTTTGAGCTTACATTTTTTTTTTCAATTTTAAGAGAACCATTTTTCTAGTTTGAATTTTTCGGGAAAAATTGTGGGGCTAAAATAATTAAATTATGTCGGGTTCGGATTTGCATTAAATGCAAAAAAAATGCCCGGATTTCATGTAATTAAGCAGAAATCGGTAATTATTTGATTGATAATTATTCTAACTGAATTCCGCCAAATGGCATTCCGCGGAATGACTTTCGGTGAAAAGGTACATTCCGCGAAATGTCTTTCGGAAAAAAGGTGCATTCCGCGAAATGTGTTTCGGTGAGTTGATACATTTCGCGAAATGTCGTACCGTGAAAAAAAATTCCGCGAAATGGTTTTCGGCGAAATAGTATACAACCATTATAAAGGTTTAATAAATAAGCCTGCAATATGTTTTGCCGTGTAGGTAGCAAATTTATGAAGACTAGGCAGCCTTTCAGGGTTCGCCACTTTTTTTTTGCCTTTCATCGTTTTGCTGGGCTCAATTCGGAATCGTTATGCCTCGCCTACGGTGTTTCGGATGTGAAATTTCTCCTCTAACTAGCAGCTTTTGAGTCTCCTAGGTACGACACTGTTTGGCAGGTTTTCGATCGTGTAACACCGCACAATGGTCGCATTCGTCAAATTTCACGACATAAATCGATAACTCGAAAACTATCAGTGCTAAAGTTTTGACGTCTTCAGAAGAAATGATCGACAAGAAAAGGTCTATTTTTGGTGTAAGTTGTCATTAGGGTGGCCCTCTTGTGATTTTTTTTTGAAAAAGTATGTTTTAAATCCTTTGAGTTAGAAAATCATATTATTCTACAAAGTTGTAGAGAATTTAATTCTAGGCATTTTTGCTAAATAAACATATAGGTAATGTTTTATGCCAAAATTACTAAATTTAGATAGGGTAGTCCTGAAAAAAAATAGTTTGTAGCTTTCAGTTTCATCAATTAAAAATATTTTTTAAACCTCTCTTAGCATCGTTTCACGGTCTTTGGATAGCGCATCTTTTGGTTACACAAGATTTTACAAAAAAAATCACAAAGGGGCCACCCTAATGACAACTTACACCGAAATAGATCTTTTCTTGTAGATCATTTCTTATAAAATCGTCAAAACTCTAGCACTGATGGTTTTCGAGTTATCGATTTATGTCGTGAAATTTGACGAATCCGACCATTGAGCACAGGTGGGCACGTGTTTCGCGACACACGTGCGTATGTAGCTCCTGCTACTGATGAGTAGTACCGTGAGCGTCTGTGGTGTGTGATTACTAAGGTAAACACTCTGTAATTGTCTCTCTTCCCTAGATTCGGAGGTAGCTAGCGGGTAACAGATTCTCGGTCCGGTGTAGGATGTTTTCGGGTGGGGAAAATTCTCGAATCCCTGGACATAGTGTATCCATTGTACTTGCCACACGAGATACATACTAATGCAATGGCGGTCATAGAAAAGCTTTCAAATAATAACTGAGGAAATGCTAATATAATACTAAGTTAAAATGACCAAGTTCTAGTTGGAGATGAAGAAGACTACTCACATCTCACTTGATATGGCATACAGCTTACTACTCAGTACTGAAAGTCTCACTACTATGTATTCACTTCGATCATCACATTTTTCACTACTAAGTTCTCCCTTTCGGTCAAATATCATTTGGCCAAACGACAATCAACCAAAGGACCCTAAGCCCATGCACTGGTGTAACATATTGCAGGGATGATCAAAGAAGAATTATTATTATTATTATTATTATTATTATTATTATAGCATTATTAAAGAGGTTTTCAGCCGGATACCGGTTCGCCTCTTAGCAAAGAAGAAACTTAGTAATACTAGAAAGGCAAACAAAGATAAAAAGTGGTTGGTTTATCGCCATGGCGGAAACATACTCCAGTCTCCCCTACGCATATGACAGAACAGGGAGGACATAATAAAAGATTTGCGTCATTTCGTTCCTGCCATCAAAACGAGGATTGCAAAATTAAAATTCGAACGGTGTGAAAGGCAGCACAGACTTTTCTTCAATGTCATGATTATAATGGTAGACTAGAAGATGGATAGAGATTTAAGAATCACGTGCACCAAGGTGGAACGACCTCTCAAGCCAGACTCAGAACAAGCCGGCTGACATCCGAGACTGGCGGGCGAGGTCCAGTTTCTGGTAATCCCGTTACCTGACGTGCTAAGAACAGATTTCAGTTCTATCGGCAGATCTAACAGACATACTAAATTATGGAGATCCTTCTTGGGCAACGCTGGCCACCAACTGATTGACGTGCCCGGCTGATCGATGAAGCTATCGTTTCTTTCGCGTCATGGCAGGAGCATGGACCAAGCAAACTAGAACGATGATAGATGATTTAGAATGAAAAAGAAACAGCTGAACAGCCGTTTTTTAACAAGTTGTTTGATGGTTTAGCTCAATGTTCTTTTTTTCGTACCAAAAGTTAATTCAAAATTATATTGGAAGAGCAATTTTCAGACAACGACAATCTTAAGTGGTGAGCAAAGATTGTCCTGATATTGAATTCATCATGCGATATGCAGCTAATCAAATAAATATTACGGCGGAACTGCATGTACTTAAATAGGATCAAACAATCAACACGATAAAGATTCTGACATATCCGCTTATGTTTCTGTATATCCACCAGTTTTTTTGTCGTTCTGATCGCAATAATTCATCCCACCGTAAGCGATCAGATAGCGGAAACCGGTTCACGACTCGCCTGGGGGCTTATTCTTCCTCTCCAGCTGTGATCGGAGCATGAGCATGCACGAAGTCAGGATCAGCGCTGGCTGGCGAATTAACTTCGACCTATACGTTATGTAAGAAGCGCACATACACATATTCTTCGCGACCAAAGAGGTTATATAATCCTTGACAATGACAATCGGTATCATATCAAATGGGTTTCAGCCGCAAAGCAACGACGAATTGCGAATTTTTCGGCGATCAGCAGCTGTTCTGTACAGACTGTAAAACTGGTTGGCAAATTTGATTCTAATCGGATTAGTTTTTTATTATTATTCTGGTACTGAGTGTAGAAACGCTAGACGGCGTGACCACGTTTTGCACGATTTGAAGTTTATTTCCGATTTGGGGCTGGGGCAGCGTCACTGAGTTACGTCATGAACATCGGTTTACAACAACGTGTAGCACTGTGTGTCCCGGGGCACAAATGATCGATCGTAAAATTCGGAGTGAGTTCAGGGATGAAAAATACGTCATTTCAGGTCATGGAAATATTGGGATCAACGTAAAGTTGGGCTAGCTGGAGGTTCTTTTTTATCGTCACCTAAAGCTATCTTGCAAACCACAAAAAAAATGTCCTTAGCATTTGCTGCTCGAAAGCTGCAAATTATTGTAAGTTTCCCTTCAGCATGGAGTAAGTATCATGTTCTCAGAGGACCAGACCAGAGAGGTTTATGAGCGTGTTGCACCTCTGATACATTTGGTGCCAGTGTGAATCTGTTCTGACAGCAGTTTCTTCAGGAGCATCCAAATTGTGGAAGGCACGACTTCCGTTGCGAGGTATACAAATTCAACCACCACCTCTATCGTCAAACTGCTTCCCAGGCGGCCATGTCACGTCATGATCAACGACCAAGAAGGGAATTTGCTGACAGATATCTTATTGAAGCTACACTTCGAGACTTTGTTGAACAGTGGAAGTGACGGTGCATCGGTGAACAGAATAAACATTGGCGACGGATGGACAAGCTGTGGAGCCGTCTACACTAGATGAGGTTAGATAAGTTATTAAAGAGCCGAAAAACAATAAGGCTCCCGGATGAAGTTCTCAAACATGGCAGTGAACAGCTTTATTAAAGTCTGCACCATATTATGTCGAAAATATGGGAAGCCTAGGAATTGCCTGCTAGCTGTTTGGAAGGCCACACTCTTTAAGAAAGGGCACAGACTGGAGTGCGCCAATTATCGAGGATTAACCCTCCTTAATTCGAATTTTGGCAAATTATGCTATAACATGGTTTTTCAGCGAAACTGATACGTGTTACGTTGGACGAATCGAAATCAGGTGTAAAGATTGCGGATTAAACTTGGACATCATTTGTAACCTTAGATGGATTGAAGCAGGGTGATGCACTCTTGAATTTACTATTTAATATAGCCCACGAGAGAGCGATTAGGAGAGCTGGTGTGCAAAGAAGCGGTACCATTATCACAAGATCGCATATGCTCCTGGACTTTGCGGACGATATCGTTATTATCGGAATTGATCATAACATGATCTACATGTTCGATTGAAAACTATTCTACTCTTGCCGCATTCTACTTGTTGGGGACGGGGTTGCCTCAAGGGGCCGTACACTTATAACGTAAGCAATTTCTCTGGGTTTTTCAACCCCCCTCCCTCCATGTAAAATTCTTTCCATACAAAAGATTTATTATTTATATGGCGCGTAAGATACTGACAGACCCCTCTCCCCCCATAAGTGCTTACGTAAAATGTGTACGGCCCCCAAGCGGGTTTTGGAAACTGCAGTTTGGTCTCCCAAGACCCTTAGAAGAACACGTGTTTTTGTATTAGCAGAACTTTAGCCAGCCCAAGTTTCTTTACTTAATCTTTACAGCTAGCCGGTTCGGGAAATACGGATCGTAGTAAGCGATTTTAGTGAAAGGGCGTAATTTTTTAACTTCCGTCAAACAATAGTTTCTTAAAATGTACAAAAAAAATAAGGTTATCCCGTCAAATCATACCTTTCAACCGTTCAAAATTAAGCGAAATATGTGATTTGGCTTCATTGAAGACATAAAGTAGGTAGAATGTTTATAAATCAAGAAGTTTTGGATAGTTTGGAATAAATTGAAAATGTGGAAATAATTGGACCTTGTATCAAGAATATCAAATGGAGCAGATTTGAATGAGAGGCAGTTGTAGGAATTGGTGTCCAATCAACTATAAAATAATGAGGAGGATTTCAAAGATTGCATTCGTGTGATTTGTGATTTTTGATTTGGTTTTCCATTTATAAAATAAGGTACACCGGGGCAAGTTGAAACGCTGTTTTCAAAGTTGAAATTCGAAGTGCTGTAAAAAATCACCCTTTGATATATTTTGAATTCGTTTGCGATGTTTGTTAGTTCGGGCGCGTTATTTACAGACATAAGCTGATTTTGCCGTATTAATAATAAAATGTATGTACTCAGTGAGACTCATGAAGCACGAGGTTGTAAAGGTTGCTATAATATTGCCAGGATTCGCATAAGAATCCCATTTAAGTTTTTGACGATTTTGATTTTCTTCCAGAAATTAGCTTAAAATTGTCTCCTGTTTAAAAAAAATGATAAAATAGTAGGCTTTGTTATAGAACTTTGAAAACAAACCCCACTTTTGTTATCTCATCTTGATTTTTTTTTATTATTCCATTCTTTATTTGGTAGACACTCTGTGTTACTTAACCGCTACTGTGCCGAGATCTACTGTGGTATTCTGCAGCCAGAATCAACACAGAATCTATTTTTATATTTTTTATATGATTTAGCTTTGCTGCGTCGCAGCATGCGTGAAAAAATAAAAATGACAGTTGTGCGTTACTTCCGTATCGAGTAGTGTGCCCCCGAAAACGCGAGCACTTTGAAACTTGGATTCCGTGAGGAGTGACCTTAAGGCTCAAGACTCCATCACAATGTTTTGAAAATTAATGACTGAATCACTTGTTTGTAATAGTGATGCAGTTGGTACGAAAAAGTGCAGCAGCGATAAATAAAATGTTGTTTACAACTGGGGTGGGTGGAAATGGGGTGGTAAAAATATGCCAGCTGATGCATAATGTTGCCAGACTTCACGAAATGTTTATTTTATATCATAACACATGTTCTCGGTGTATCAAATATATACACGAAAATAAATTTTCTTAATGATTGTATATTGCAAAACACATACATTTTTGCCATTGCGTTTTCTTCATAAACTATATGCGTTTTCACAATAAATGTCATGAAGCATTTCATAAGCTAATCATAACATCATATTAATACATTTCATGTCATTCGTTCATACCTAATATTAGATTGGAAATAACATTCATATACGATGGTCGAATGAACTTCATAAGAATACTAATAATAAAACAATTAATTTTGTTTATGTTTTTTATTATTATAAATAATACACCTTATTTTCCTTGCATCCAGAATAAATCTAAGCAGGCTTTGTTTTTTTAATTTATTTTGTTTTCATTAAGTCTATGATTTACGGATGTTTAATTTCAGGTTTCACTTCTTGCCCAGCCGCTGGAAAACTACTTGTACCATGTACATTGTCCTGATCCATTTGGTCGTGTTGAAATTCTCTTTCAGCTGCCGATTGACACTGCTACTGCGCCAACCTGCTTAGTCATTGTCCGGGTAGTATCAGCCATCGGGAACTAGGATGCCGCTGTTAAACACAGCCACCAGTTCGGTGAGTTCTGAAGCCGCTGCTACTGCCGTTATATGCTGTTACCGTTTCATAACGTCGATAATCTGATCTCGGCGGAATCATCATAATCAGAGCGCTTCAATTGGGCCTGACGCATGCAACAGGATGGGCAGTGCGAATAGATCCGCTGGAGTTTGTCTGTAACAGCGGCAGCATCATCCTCAATAGATGTTACTTGCACCGCCTTCGATTTTTCGATGTAATCATGACGCACTTGAACATACAGATTGTCTCAACTGGAAAAAGAAAACGTATTACCAAAGCACGCCGAAACAGCACGATAACCTTTTCGCAATATTCCATCGCCATGTTTGTTTTCATTTTCATACCTAATCGAAAGTATAAGTTAAACTTCATACTTTTTTGCCATTAAGCGAAACTTATACTTTTCATTGCGATATGAAATACAAAATATGAACACGCTAAATAAGTTTCATACAAATATATTATGAAGGTTATTGCCCGACTAATAAAATGTATGCCTATATACGTTATGAGGAATATGAATCAAATTGAATAAATAAAATAATTACTTTTTTTTACGTGTAGGTTTTTACCGGTTAAATTTTTTTATACACCACTTGGAATGTAACAGAAGCTTACATAACATGTTCAAATATTTATTTTTCGTTTATTTGTTCAATCTGACAAACAGCAATGATTTTTTCCAATAAATAAATCTGGCAACGGTGAAGAGATGATTATTTTCTTGTGTATGCACACCTTTGTTTGCTTGTTAGCGTGTACGTGGCTGGCGTATACGTTGTATTGTTCTGATTGAATGATGTTGCATCGCGTAGATTTTGTTCTCGCCATTTCACTTATTGCGCTAGTGAATTTGAGTCTTCCGCATTTTATTGCATTTACAATACGGTCGTCAAATTTGTCTCTCACTTCGATTTTTGGAAAGCAGTTTTCGACAGTTTTTGGACGTGAAGTGAATTAATTTGTAGTCAAGGTTGAAGAAAAATGTGAAACTCAGTTGGTGAATATGTTTTAGGATTGATAAAATCAAGACAACAATTGGAAAAGATCAAGTGAAAAATCAAGTGAGTGTGTATGTGTTTGATCCGAACGCTCGAACGTTAGTATGCGTTCGATGAACATACGAATATCGGCGTAGGAAAAACGCAGTTTTCAGCGTATTTCAGCAATTCCTCAGTAATTGCTAGTTTTGATAAGTGAAAAATTAATATGGAAATGCCATGAATATATTATGATGGAGAGTAAGTCCGTAAATTGCCCCAAAATATTGATTTAGTTCAAAACTTTATTAGTATTAGTGTGGATTCGAATAAAATCATCGTCATCATCGGATTGATTACGGTTTATAGAGCCTTAAGGCGCGCACTCCAATATGCCACCGCATAAGGCTGCGCAATTGACGACTGACGAGGAATTTTTGGTGGAGGGGCTGGGAATCGCACCCATGACCATTCGCTTGTAAGGCGAACGTGTAGCCAACTACTCTACGGGGCCCCCAATCTCATCTTGATATTTACTCGCATAAACATCACATTCCAGATTTTGATAGGTACTCGTTTACGCAAAAAAATAACTTAAGTATGGTCCATTTAATTGTCTCACATAAAAAAAATTCAGATAAAGAATATTATAGGACATGTCCTACGCATGAATTTTTGTTGGTGGGACAGTCGAAGTATTGTCCTACCCATGATTATGGTAACATATGAAGAATGGTCACCCTGATACGAAATCATTGGTTGGCAAGATTGTGTGTTGGCAAAAGGAGATTTTAAAGTTAATCAAAGTCTTAAAAATGATCATCGAGGTTTCTGGGATACTAAAGCAATAGAATTATGATTGTTCTCTAGGACTTCAAGCACTTTATAATCCCAAAAGCGAATCACCCAACACAGCTCGACGTCCTTGCACTTTGGAATCCTCCTTACAACTACCAGCAGTAATGGCTGTACCTTACATGCACAGGCTATACAAGAGCTTTAATAGACTGATCCATGGTATAGACTGATTCATACCACACATCTTCCCTCTTCTCTCATAATCAGTGCATAAAAGTAAATCGCTCGCAAACATCTAACAACAAAAACGAAAGAAATTTAAACCGTAATGTGATAAGCAATACCATCTAATAGAGTAGAGACATATAAAAAAATTAAATCATGTCAACTGGCTTGTAAACTTACTCATTCGGTAATTTTTCAATTCCAGCACCTGAACGACTTCGATTTGGCTGAAAACGTTACACGTCTAGCTCAACGGTGATCTGATGTGCAGATTAAGCTCGACAAACTGCCTTACATTCCTAATCTACAGGCTTAGACATGAACGTAAACAAAACCAAATCGTTGAATGCGAACACGATGACCGCTTCCAACTTTGTAGTGGCCGGAAAATTAGTGAAAAATGTTGAAAGCTTCTTGGAAGCCAAATGGCGTCAGATGGCGGTTCCAAGATCGACATAGGCGCACGGATAAGGAGTACAATTGCTGATTTGTAAGTTTGAGTAATATGTGAAATCTGTGCTACAATACGCTAGTGAAACATGTTGTACATCAGAGGACAGTCAGCGGCTGCAGGTATTCATCAACATCAACACCGACCTCCATCGTCCTTGTTATCAGAGGCAAGTAGCCTCCATAAAGAAATAAAAGAAGTCGAATGAAATTTATCCTGAAACATATTAAGGCGATAGCTGTGCATCGTCCAGAATGCAGATCTTCCAAGTCGGTGCTTTGCATCAATTTGTGTGCACATGACCCACAAGTAACTTAGTAAGTAAAATGTAATTTGAATTATCCGACCAAATTTCAAAAATTGAAATCAGATCACTGCTTAATTTTCACAGCAGCCACCGCAGAAATAACTATTCGAGACCTCGTCTATCCAGACTTTATTAATGTGTTTTAAATCCAGACACTCTGCCAGGGTTCGGATTTCTCACTCACTCACGCGACAACTGATCACTCCACCATGCATTTTATCCGGATAAATTACAGTGCGATAAACTCCGGCACAAGCGATGGTGCGAAAAATTGTTATCCTTCTTCCCATGCTTCGCGAAAATCAAAAGCCGCTTGCTTTGCCACTCCAAGCTGATTGAATCTAACGATGCGCCACGATAAGCAAAAGGTTTAATACAGGAGTTTTTCCGTTCGCTTTCAATCAATTCATGTGGTGGCGTGGTTTTAGTGGGCGCTCTGAACATTTTAAAATTGTTTTGGGTTCGAATCCCGTTGCGGTCCTAAATTTTTGTAAATATGCTTGTAAAATTCATCTGATGAGGCGACGAGAAGGAAAATTTGTGGATTAAAATTAAATTATCCGGCGATCTGGCGAATTTATCACCCGCCATTCTATCCGGATAAAAATGTTGTGTGAGAATACTTCCTCACAGGGGGACCATGAAAAATCACACTCCGCTAAATGGATTAATCGCAGGTTTTTATTCATATGAGTGAGAATTCCGAAGCCTGCACTCTGCATTGCTCCAGTTATAGTTAGTCCACATTGAGAGCGACCAGCAACTCCAACTACGAGGCTCTTCACGACCACATTCACAATCATTTTTATTTGTTCTCAACACTTCATTGCGTGGCCATCGCAGGTTACTCCCTACACATTGACATCGCGGTCTTCCAGATCTCTCTCTAATACTTCACTGCGCATCTCCATCCGCTTCCTAAATGTCATTGCGCGGTCATCCCGATCCGATTCCTACATTCCATTGCGCGGTCATCCCGATCCGCTTCCGTCACTTCACTGCGCGGTCATCCCGATCCGCTTCCTAAATTTCATTTCGCGGTCATCCCAATCTGCTTCCTACATTCCATTGCGCGGTCATCCCGATCCGCTTCCGTTACTTCATTGCGCGATCATCCCGATCCGCTTCCGTCACTTCATTGCGCGGTCATCCTGATCCGCTTCCAACAAATCCATTAAGCCTCCACATCGATTCTTCACTAGTTACAAAGTTGCAAGCAGTAACTTTAACCATTCACAACCCTTACAATCCCAATCAGCCAAGAGCATTCAGCACTAGAGATGGGCGCTCCGCTCAGGAGCTGTTCGAAAGATTCGCTTCCTTACATTGAGCTGATGAGCCATGGATCTTTTTTAAAGAAGCCCAGCTCAGCAGCTCACTTTAAATTGATGAAATCATTGTCAAACACGCACTTACAGAAACTCCCTTGAGCGTACGCATTCGAGTACGCGCGCTGTTGTATTTTGTACAACACAAACGAAAATACCACGCTCGCGGTACACAACACAAGCGAGCTTGTATGAGCATTCCAGTCCAGTACCGCGCACGTGCTGATCGTTTATTATTTGCACTTCAAGCACCATCAAGCCAAGCGACAGAAATCATTTCTGCTGCAGAGAGGAATAAGAAACACACAAACAAGCAAAAATAATCTAGCTTGCCGTCTATTTCTTAACCCATACCAACATACTCGGCGCTACGAACGGACACACAAAATATACCTAGTAGTGCGGTAGCGAACGAACCGTACCAAGCAAAATATCCGAAGATCCGAACAACTCTCAGTTCCGTCCATGGAAGCGAGAGCTGCGCTACCAGCTCAGATCCGTGCGACACGGATCTCGATTCGGATCAGTCGCGAGTGAACCATGTGGTTCAAACGAACCGAACAGGGAGCTGTGTCTTGCACGGAGCGGATCTTTTGCTTGCGACGGGTTTTTCCGCCAGCATACTGCTACACGTGCACTCTGTTTGTTTGTAGCACCGTGCTATGTATTTTTTTACTCTCTTATTTTTAGTTCTCTCGCATTTCGGGATTCAATATAGATGAAAGGGCTCACTTGTATGAAAATGTCAACTACGCATGGTTAGAAGCGCGCGCAAACAAGGCATTGGTTTACTGCACCCAGTATGGAGAGAAAACTTATGACACGTGATATGGTTCATATACATATCAGAGACTAGGGACTGAATTATTCAAACTAACGAAACTAAGAAACGTTATCAACAAAATGTAACATAGAATTATGAATAGAAAATAATGTTGAGTTAGTTTTTGTATAGAAATAAATGTGGTGATTCTAAATGAACTCCTAGACTTCAAAACTAGTCAGAAAAAGCGTAACAAATGTTATCAGTTTAAAATTGTCGGTTTTTCAATAGAAATTATTACCTCACTACGGTTTAAAAAAATCAAAGTGAGGTAAATAGATGAATGATGAATGAATGAATAAATAAATGAATGACATAAATTTTCAAATTTAAATTTTTGAACAATAATTAAAATTAAAATAATAATATTAACAATTATGTTTTAATATATGTAGCATTAAAGAACTGAAGAACTGATCCAAGGAGCTGACTCTTTTCAATGAGCTGAACGGATCAGATCCGCTCACTGCAATGAGCTGTTTTGCCCATCTCTATTCAGCACCTTTACTGTGCTTTTCCATATAAAACCAACCTCACAACAAAAACACTACACTTTTTACCCAGTTTGTCTATTTGGGAGGTCGTAGACTCAACTCCTCAATTCAGATGGAATCCCCATTATAAAAACAAACAAAAAATAACATCTGTTTGGAAAGGCCGTTCCTATAGTATAGTAACGTACACAGTTACACCAACACTCTGTGAATGTCTATGTTGGGCCCAAATCCATGGGACCAGGCATTTTATTTCCTCAATCCAGCCCGACCCCATCAAAACTATGCTCTACCACTTTACCCCGATCGGTCACAGCATCAAACCAACCGACCAACAGTGATGTACTTGATCAATAGAACAAATTGCGCCGTACTCAATTGGTTAGATTTTTACTACCGTGCACTGCTGTTATGAATACAAAAAATAAAACCAAACAAAAACACAACTACTCCTTTGCGCGCTCGGATAAGTAGTAGGAAAATCCCTTTTACACCATCTCCGCGAGCTTGTGCTGGGTGATTCTCCATTTTTGCTACAGTAAATAGAATTAAACTCCTAGCAGGATCGCCAAATATGCAGCTTAGACTCCAACAGAGAATCAACCAACACAGCTCGACAGCCTTGCACTTTGGAATCCACCTTACAACTGCCAGCAGTAATGGCTGTACCTTACATGCACAGGCTATACAAGAGCTTTGATAGACTGATCCATGGTATAGACTGATTCATTCCACACAGATGTCTAAACTTTACTTCTTAGGCTCTATAGGTTTTCCAGAGGTAAATTAGTTAGAAGTTGTTGAAATCTGCAAATACGGTTCATTAAAAATTTTAGAACCTTTAAATGGATTATTAGAAGCCCACCGAAAAAAAGCTTTCTACACGTCTCAAAAAATGTATTGAAATCTAAGGCATCAGGAACATCCCAAGGCCCGCTCTAAATATGGTCCGTAACGGATTTTGAGCTTCCAAAAGGATTCTTTGATAATCATGCAATTTTGTTTTGTAGTTTGCTTTAGTCGCTAGATCCGTAACCATTTCTGAAAGATAATATAAAATACTAGCAGTTAGCAAAATTCAATTGAAACCAATGGAAATTTATTCGAATAGCTTTAATCTGTGGGTTCTCCTAGAACCTTGTAAAGATATTCGCTAATTGTACGAATTCCAAGATGTATGACATGCTTCTTTGGAATTATCAAACAAACTTGAAAAAAACAATATTTGTTACAATCGAAGAAATTTTCGTAAATTACGTAAGAGCTTTGGCCGCAACTTTTGAACTTTTCAAGATCTGTTTATTTTTAGATTTGATTATATTGCAAACATAACATGTCCCATATTGAAATGGATTTCATATCAACATGGGACAGTTGTACATTCAGCGGCAAGTAGAATGTGCATCGATTTCTCAACACCAAAATTGTTGCCCAAATCGGACACAAGTAAGGTCACAAGGTGGTTTAGTGGCTATCGTTTTTGCCTATAATCAGGAGGTCATGGGTTCGATCGCAGGCTCGTCCCTTTCCTATTATATATGTCCTAGTTCTTTCTGTGGTTTACGTTCTATCAAAACGATTCTTAGCTTCCACATAGACAGTTCCAAAACCTCCCAGAGTACCTATGAGAGATCGTAGAGTTCTCTGCTTTCTTTTTAAGTAAGGGTGTCCAACTATATAACCACCCTTTCTCCTCCAGCATTCACAAAGACGTGGCCAGGACTGATCTTGACTGTTGGAGAGTTCCTTGCTTACATCAAAGTGATAGTGATTTGTTCAAAATCCATATCCTGTGGTGACGGATTAAAGTGATGCAACTCTCATTCTAATTGTCTAGGCTTATTACACCTACGAATTTGTGCGAATCAATTGATCAATAATACCATAACCACAGACAAACAGACGAAACTGCTAGAACAATTTCTTTTAAAAGCCATCGCCCAGTTACTTTACCACCACCTCACGTGCGTGTTGCACGAAATAAAATTTAGTACCACAATGTCAACAGAAGAGGCTAGTGTGAGATGTCAAATACAAAGTTATACGATGCGCGCGCGCCTGGGTGTGAAACTCGCAAGCAGTTGAATTGAAACGACCGTTGAGTTCATGGTCGATGGGAATTTTATCAGTGTTACGTCTGTTTGTCTGTGCCAGAACTATACCTATTTGTCCTACCCACGAGTCGGAAAGTGGATGCGCCTCTGACTAACATAATTCCTATTGTCACTGTCATCAAATATATCTTATTTACAGTCAGAACACACACAGACAATGAATCGTTCATATGAGAACCGACACTTCCACTAGCTTTCATTGGACCGAATATTTTGCAACATATGTTCCCAAGGTCACCCCTCCGACTCTTGTCCCATCGAAGGTGCTGCGGAGTGCAAGTGCGCAAAATGCGGTGGTGCCCATCGCGTAACGGCTCGAAGCTGCCAGAAGAGACAGGAGTACAAGCAAACCGAAAGCAATCGTCCACTTTGAATCAACCTGGAAGAAAAAGAAATCATGACCCCATGCCTGATCTGGAAGCATTTCCGGCTCTCACCCAAGAAGTCAAAAACATTTCGCAGCCAGTGCAACCAACAGCTTGGAGAGTTCCAGCCGCTGGTTGAGCATCGTACAAGGGCTCCGAGGTCCACTTTACCTGGTCCTCCTCCTGGCTTCCAACAAACACACATGCCTCGTGCACACCCAAACTACGACTGTGGAATGTCCGTTCAATATCACGGAAAAGCTCCGAACTACTGGACCTGCTGTTACGTCAAAACATCAACACCTACTGGCAGTCACCGAAACCCACCTAAAGCCTGGTGTTAGCTTCAATCTACCAGGCTACATCGTCTTCATATTAGATCGCACGCACTCTAAGGGGGAGGTGTGCTGATCGCTATAAAGAACACAATGAAGTTTTCCACTCAACCTCATTATCAGACTAAAATCATCGAAACACTCGGAGTCGAAGTGGCAACTAATTCCGGTGAGTTCCTGTTCATAGCAGCATATTGTCCCAAGCAGTGCCACAACAGCAACGGAACCAGCAGACAGTTCAAGAACGATCTAGCAAAGCTAACAAGAACCAGGAAGAAGTTTATAATCGCTTGCGATCTAAATGCCCGCCACGAAGCATGGGAAAATCATCGACGTAACAAAAACGGTGAGTTACTATTCCAAGACGCACAACTCGGATACTACACCACCAACGCTCCTCTCGACCCAACATCTTGCTCACGAATGCGGATACCTACATCAACGTACCGGTGACTATTGGCGAGTTAAGTTCTGACCATTATCCTGTTGAGTTACAAATACAAACATCCCCGACTGTGCGGCCAAGTGAACGTAAAAAGAACTTGCATCATGTTAAGGTCACTCCTGACGGAATCTAAGTTTCAAAGTGCTCGCGTTTTCGGTGGCACACCACTCTTCCGTATCGAGCAACGCACAACTGTCATTTTTGTTATTTCACGCATGCTGCGACGCAGCAAAGCTAAATCAACAAAATTGACAGTTGTGCGCCGCCTCCGTATCGAGTGGTGTGCCCCCGAAAACGCGAGCATTTTGAAACTTGGATTCCGTCAGGAGTGACCTTAACTTCCAACGAAGAGTAATCCAAGCCTCAACATCCAAGCTCCTCTGCCATCTACTGCAGACATCGACCGAGCATTATCAACCCTCCAAGACGCCATCACATCCTCCGAAAATGAATGTGTCAGACGACTACCACCGACTGTAAGTAACGCTATACAAATTGTTAGGCGAAAGTTCCAAAGATCAGGCAATTTGAATTTTAGAAATCTTTTCGCCAGACTAAGTGAGTTAATCCGTAACAGAATTACTATCATAAGAAACCAGACATTTCAAAATAACTTAATAAATAATACAAACTAGATTTCAATCAAATCCTTTCTGGAAATTAACACAAAACTTGAAATCCAAACCACAGCAAGTACCACCCACTTTCAGTGGTGACTCGTTACTGGTATCCCCTTCAGAGAAATCAAATGCTATTGCTAAGCATTTTGTAAATTCCCATTATCTAGGTAATACTTTTTACAGTCCCATGGAACAGACAGTACAAGAAACCATGATCATCATTAACAACACCCACTGCTATGTACCTGCACTCTAACTTTCACCTACTCAGTGACTGAGTAAATTTGTATTGCCATCTCTTTTCTTCGCACGGAATTTCAACTCATTTTCTGTCAAAAGCAGGATTACTCATAGTTTTGAGTTGTCCAGCTTTTGACGGAAATTGAGTAAAATTTCCGTGGGATAGAAAGAGATAGCAATACAATTTTACTCAGTCAATGAGTAGGTGAAAGTTAGCGTGTGACAACAAAAACATAACGCCCGAAGAGATTTATTCAACCCTTCAAAACTCAAAAAATATGAAGGGATTCGATTGCATCTTTAACATTGTTATAAAACACATAAGTTCTCGTAGCTTAGTTCACCTATCCGCCATGATACTTGATAAGTGCATGGATTTACAATATTTCCCCTCTGTGTGGAAATGTGCTAAAGTTGTCCCGATTCAAAAGCCAGGAAAAGACCCTCTAGCTACAGACCAATAAGCCTTCTGTCCTCAAATACTAAAATTTTCGAAAAAAACATACTCATAGACGGTTGACACCAATAGAATTCTTCCAAATGAACAGTTTGGTTTTAGAAAGTAACATTCCACTTCACATCAGTTACAAAGAGTTGCTAAATTCATATGGAGCACACCAACCAGCTCACCTTCAGTTTTACCTTATCCAGCACCTTCTTGGCCTCGGTCAAAGGTACTTGGAATGAGGCAACCTATATTCCCGCAAAGCCTTTGCGTAACTGAATCGTGGATTCCTGGATCTCGACATTGCACTGATCCCTCAGTGCGTCTACCAGGTCTCCGGCTTCGGTTATCTCATCCATGCCCTTGCACAGGATGTTCAAAACTGGACACAGGGCTCTAACTTGAACCCCATCACCCAGGACCTCCTCTGTCAACTTTTTATACTCGGAACTCTTCCGAGCAGCATCCCGCTTCAAGGCGAGAATCATCTCGCCTTTCCGCGTTCTTCGGATGCAGTTGACATCCCCTCCCAGACTAGAGAGCTTTTCGTTGCCTCTTATAGTCTTTAAGACATCGGCATAGCTTTTATCGTCAGCCTTGACGATAATCGTTTCACCTCTGTCCTTTCACTTGTCACTGCCATTGGAAGGCGCACCCTTTTTCACACGGGCTCTACCCTTCTTAGCAGTGACCTGCTCCGCTCCTTTTGTCGCACTCCTTGCGACCTGCTGGCGACTCCGTTTCGCCTTTTTTGGGTTCACGACCTCCGTCCATGGCAGGTCTTCCTCCCGGCGATCCTCTGGTATCATCCTTGGTGGAGGTACCATTTTTCTCTCGGTCTTATCCACTCGGACCCTCTCGACTGTCCGAACCGAGGCTTTTTTAGCTACTTTCAGGTCCGCCTCCTGCGTGACCTTACTTAGCTTAGGAGTTGTTCCACTGATTGCCATTCGCCTTTGAAGCTCTCCAGTAAGAAGGCGAATCTTGTGCTCCGCCTTCTTACTGGCTTCCAGCAAGGTCTTCCATTCCGACTTCGCCTCCACGACTAGAGCGCAGAGGGTCAGTACGGCCTGTTTCAAGTCCTTACTATAGTTGACTCGGTTGTCCAGAAAGGACATAATTACGTCCGAAACGTCCGTAATTACCTCCATGGTCTGGCCTCCACTGTCCTCGTGGTTGGTCATCACCGAGTTTATGACCCTGGTCAGAGTGGGGCCGTCCATTATAACATCAACCGGCACCTCGTCTGACCCACCACGACGTTCACCATCGCCTCCCCCTGGCGACCTTTCGGGTGACCGATCAAGGCATCTGCGCCTGGCGAAAGGTTCTCCTTCCCGCCAATATCCAGAGACAAAGTCCAATAACATACAACCAGTATACCATAATCAGGATCTTACTGGGATCAACCCTGATGTGCCAATGGCAATTCCTGTGCTTGTGCTTTTGAAGCGGCACACAGTCGCTTTGATAGAGTCTGCGTACGGACTCTGGGGTATCAGATCAGAACGTCGGCTCGGGAGGCGCGTTCCCCTCAATTTGGGAGATTTGTGCCATCGCCTTCACTGGCCTTTCTCATCATTTACCTGACGGAAAAGGAAGTGAAAAGAGGAAAGGAAGAGGAAGTGAAGTTGGAAAGGAAAATGGAACCATTTATAGGAAAGCCAATTATGTAGACTCACACGCATTCAGCTAGGGACTAAAGAAAAGTGTCACAAAAACACGTAACAATGGACGAACGTCAAAGACGAAACACAGAGTGCACTGTGAAAAACGCATAATGCGAATCCATATAGGTAACATACACAAAGTACATTGTAAAAAACGCATAATGCGAATCCATATAGGTGACAATTTGTTGAAAACTACGTAAAATACATATTCATAACCCCACTCTTATTTAACCTCACGTTGAGATTGAACAAGAGTAGCCGAAGCGTAACGTCAAGGACGAGACACAGAGTACACTGTGAAAAACGCATAATGCGAATCCATATAGGCAACATACACAAAGCACATTGTAAAAAATGGCATAATGCAATGACAATTTGTGACAATTTGTTGAAAACTAAGTAAAACACATATTCATAACCCCACTCTTATTTAACCTCACGATGAGGTTGAATAAGAGTAGCCGATTATCTCGGAGAAGTAAAAAGTCAACTACGCCATAGCTCCGGATAGCGCAGCGAGGGCTAAAATACTGTGAAGGGAGCCCTGGTGCTTCACAGGATCCGTTTGCGGTTAGGTTCTTATTAGACCCCCCTAACCATTCATTCGTAGGCACGGTAAGCATAAAGCCGCATCACACCGAGAATTTGGGGTCACCTGTATGGTGGACTTTTACCACTGGAACAGGCAATCCGTAATGTTATTCTTAGCCAGATAACCAGCTGCCGACACCACACGGCTATCTAGGCTGTTCGTGGAGAGAAGTTGACATTGACTTTACGTCAACTCTCAATGTGGCCGAACAGCCGAAAACCCATATCCAGTTCCATATCCAGAGACAAAGTCCAATAACATACAACCAGTATACTATAATCAGGATCTTACTGGGATCAACCCTGATGTGCCAATGGCAATCCCTGTGCTTGTGCTTTTGAAGCGGCACACAGTCGCTTTGATAGAGTCTGCGTACGGACTCTGGGGACAGCTGGGGAGGATTGGTCAAGCCCTTGGACATAGTCCCTGCTGCCCTCATGCTGCCCACTGTGATCGGAACGAATCGCTCTCCCGCAGATGGTCAGCTCGTTTCCCAGCTAGTATAAAGATGTGTAGTTAGCGATGGGAACTCTCCCTTCCCACTCTCCCTTCTATGGCTTGACCATAGTCGATGCAGATGTGGATGCCTAGGCGGTAATATTCAGTGGATGTGTGCGATGTGCATTCGATAATTGATGACTGCTTACTGGACATGTATGCGGAAAGGTGATGACGCCGATAACCACAGATCTGAGGACAGATGCAGTATTTGCTACAAACATAACAGTTTAACGCCTTTTAAACATTGTTTTGAATAGTTCGGCAAATTCTCAAAGAGTTCGTTCATCGGTTGATACTAAAATCCTCAAAATAGGTTGGAAGATGGCTGATACTTCCTGACCACTTTTCGTGAGGGTCTAAGATTTGAAACTTACGAATGACCCCCTATCTTACCGAAGGGCGTAATCCTACTTCGAAAATGAAAACCATCTACATATAGTGCTTCATTGGACTTGCTCGGAATTTCTTGAGTAATTGTTTTCATCATCTTTAATCTGGGTTTTTAGAGCTTCAATCTTAATTTTTAACCGAGTTTTCAAGGGTGCCAACAACTGAACAACAAAATCATACATGTAAAATTTGCAAAATTATTAAAATATTTTTCAATTGAACAGCACAACAATTGAAGCGTGAATCTTCTTGGCTAACGTCCTGGACGGCTTGGTTAGATGGTCTCCATACTTGTTCGCGCCCTAGCGAATGGCTTTCAATCTGATGATTTTCAATTATCTTTCGATTATCTACTCCCTCATACTTTAAAAAGAACTGACCGAACAAATCATTCATTTCAATCACGGTCGTAAAATCTGTTTCAACTAATGCTAGTTAGAAAACCAAATAAATATAAAATGTTGGATTCGTATTAAAGAAAAAGAAACCCAGGTGGTATGAAATATGAAAAATCCAGTATGCTACGTTTAATTGTTCATAGGTTATTCGTTTTTTCACACTAGTTGCATTCAGAGTCATACCGATGAAAAATATCAAACTAATATTGATTGCATTGATTTGATTGCAATAGTTAAACCTAATTCTCAGAATTTTCAATGATGAATTTAAAATGTGTCATTAGATCAAAGCTTTGTCCTTTATATTGAAATTTTGATTACTTCTGATATAGTTTTGGTTATCTTTAAAGAGGCCTGATAGAGCATCATCACCATTTGGTTAATTATTATTTTTTGTTTCTTTAACTTCGATCATGGGAAACACTGTGCATTGTAATTCTAAACACGAATTGGTGACGTCATAGCACAAACAGTCTGGAACTTACGACGATCGCTTTGTCATAGCTTCGTCACAGTGCACTGTTTCCACCCGGAGGTATGCACGGCTTTCCTTTCTGTGAGTGAGTTCCAGCGAGCATATTCGGTGTTGCAACCTGACCGCGGTATGTGTACAGAAATCGCGTAAACGCGTGGATATGTCGTCAAGAACGATTCAAACATTTCAGCTGACGAGGCCACACCGTTCGGGCTCTCGGCAGAAAATGCTGCAGTTTCTATGCACTGACAAATGCGGAACCATACGTTGCAACACTTGCCATTCTACGTCAGTGGAAATTGGATACGAATCGAACATTTTCAGCCAGCAGGGCACGATTTGCACAACACCAACTCGTGATGGATTCCCTTTCGATCCAAGTTGGCCTTTGGGGTCATTGCCAAAATTACATTCGAAGCAATCCTCGTTGCGAAGCATGCCGATTATCGATTGCTGCGGTTGCTTCGTTGCCCCATTCTGTCAAATGGATAACCACTTTGGCCTCCCCGGTAGGCGCTGAGATCGGCTAAATAAAGGCGCGAAGGTGTTCGATTTCGATTCAGAATGATTTTTTCTAGCGCAATCATTGGCAAAAATAGCATTCACATTGACTATTGGTTGCATATTTACAATCAATATTAGGGCCACAAACCGCCATCGATTGATCGGTGCTGCGGCGATCGGTGAATTTGTTCTAGCGTGAGCAAATTTCACATTCTGGGTAATTCGATCGTTTGTGCTGAGTTGGACCGGAGCTAGTGACCGGAAAATCGAGGCTTTTTGTTGTGGCTTGCACGAAAACTGCATTGTCTGGGGGACTCACCCGATGTCGATGATGCCTGGGCTGCGGACTTCGGAACCGGATGCAACTCGCGGGAGCACTAATTTCGCACTGTTTTCACTTAATTTTAGCACTAAAAACCCGGCAGAGACGGAAGACTAACGTGTACGACCTTGCTGGAATCGAATCGTACAATAGTGGCGAAGACGGTTCTATCCCGCATTATTGGGTATACTTTTGTTCCGCGCCAGGTCCGTTTACATAAATTCGAGTCATTCAGGTGCATCGCATAAAAGCTCCGCGCCCGTCGGCACCTTGCTCGCGCATCAAGCGATCGTTCTGGTGTGAAGTTGGAAGTATGTTAGAAGTAAGATCCTTTTGAAAGAGAGGAGATCGAAAGATGATAATGAGGAAGTAAAAGGCAACCGACAGGATGAAGTATGGGAAGCGAGGTAGAGAAGTTTTCTAATTGGAACCCATATTTCAGATGGACTGAGACTTCAAGGTTGTTGGATTTGGAAATTGTTTGCTGTACTCCGAAGGGTGTGTCAGTCATAGGCAGCTATGGCGTGGGGCGATACGAAACCAATTTGGTTCAGATCAGGGTAGTAGTACATCGCTTAATTTATGATAAAAGAGAAATATACGATATTTAATTATTCCTACTGGGAGTAGTTTTGTAGTAGTGGAAGAAACTTAATTGGTAGGACCAGTGGATCCAATATTAAAAGATGTTTCGCACGGGCATAAATAATTGTGGTAATAAGTTTTTCGATTTTTTGTCTTGAATTCACTAAAATACTATTTTAATAATGTTGTAGGATCGGTTAGTTCCGTGTTAGAGGAGTGTTTAGAGCTTTCATACAAAGCAAAAAATCAGACCATCCTTCCGTGTGAAAATCCAACAACTCGTTTGAAAAGCACCTTCGCATTGGACCTATTGGCCTGATCACCTGATTCGAAGAAACTTCTTTTTGATCACTGCTGATTCGTACTACTAAAACGAGCGTGAAGTGTTTTAGTGTCAAGCTTTAGTGATCATCTATAGATTCTACTATCTATAATTCGAACCAGTACATGGGAAATTTGCTTTCGTATTGCCTGCCACTTGTGTCTCCCTTTTCAGTTACTAATGTGGAGTACATGATCTATTCCACATCGAGCTAAGCCGGTGAAAAATCCTCAAACTGCTCCATGAAACAGTGTTCGTTTGTATGGTGACTAGTTCAGTGCATATGGAACACTGGCACAAGTGACGATTAGTGCAGTAATTTGAAAGTCGACGAGGTTCGGTGCTTCAGCCACATTCTGATAATGATATCAATTTTCGTGCTCCGTGGTGCTCAACATTAACGGTATCAACTGTTTCAGACTTTCAAACAGGAACAAGAGACCCACCAAATTAAATCATTATGCTCGTCAAAGGCCTTAAACGGCATTGTATGATGACCCTGAGTTTGATATTGAGTTTGATATTTGAAAGGCGGAAGTAAACTGCATGAAGAACCACATGAAGAGGATTCCCAAGCAACCAGAAGTTCGGATAAGAAGGGCTATTTTGGCTTAATCAGCTCTCATTTTAAGTAATTTTTTGTATGTAACGGAACTTCAAGTGAACTTTAAAGTTCCGTTAAGGATGCTTGGAACTTGATGTGAACCATAGTGAACCAATTAGTTCGGTTAAGAGTAAATTTAAGTAAAATCTGAACTTCTGGTTGCTTGGGTTGTTTGTACTACATCTTCGAATTACGAGCAGTTAGAAACCATTCTGTCAGAAAAGAGGTAATCTTGAACCCCTGGCCATCAAAACTCTTCTTATGACAAGGGAGGACAAGTGAAAGCATTTCACTAAAAAGCTCTAAAATGATTTTAAGCATGTAGCGGGAGGCGTTACGAACGTAGGGCTACAGCAGAAAGGAACCACAGGGATGCCGCAGAAATGACGGATCACTTGTCAGTACGGCGCTGTCGGTGTGCGTATGATTGACAGGGAGTCGTCAACGAAGAGAACGAAGTCAACGAAGTAGAACAGTATATATGGACCAACAGCTGTGCCACAAAAAGGGAAAGAAATAGAACAGAGCTAAAGAATAACAATACGAACGTTGATTGCGCTAAAGTTAATTAGTGAAGTTAATCAGTAAAATGTTTGATGACCTAAGCAAATAAGCTCAAATAATGATCTTAGTGAGCTAATCACGGAGTTTCGTTGTCATGCAAAATGAGAATAATGATTGTTGTATTTCTAGGTTAGGTCACATGCATAATACTAATGACACACTGGTAGTATAAGTACCATGGTACAAGAATCTTGAAATGAGTGCCATACCAATTATTGTCTTTATCAAAGATAGTCTTAGAATAATTTTCTTGTTCTCTTGTACCATGGTACAAGTACCACAGGTGTGTCCTTAGTATAACTTTCCATAAGATAGTATCTATTGAATTAAATTCCTGTGCAAACCTGAATTACCCCCTTAAATTAGTTAAACGGAATACGTAATTGTGAGTAGACTAAAAACTAAAGTTGAACTTATGACTAAGACCTTACATACTACTTAAACTAGGGCTGACTAGAAACAGATCACAGAACGGTTTATGACGTAGACTAGATACACCCAGTTCCCGTAACACGGTAGATCACTTTGACGTAGTGTGTTGCGGTGTAAGATCTACCAAACAGAGCCCTAGCCTAATCCGTTTTTCTAGCTAGGGCAATAAGTTGTGGTAATTAAGGATTCATCGTATTTAGTTTTCGCTACCAACAGCAGTCTCAGAAATAAAACATAATTAATGTTACCTTGCAGACAGTTGAAAGACTCGAATTCCTCTTGTTTGAGGCTAAACTGTATGCAGCGGAAACAACTTTTCAAGCAATTAGTTAAAAAACCTCGGTACCCGTCCCTAGGCTGAACTGATTGCTGGAAAAATCGAGTTAGGGGTTTAAATACGTACTAACTCTTCTTGAACTGGTGAACAATGGTAGTGAGAGGAACACACGGAAGTTCTTATTACTGAACAAATTCTCTTGCTTGAAATGGTCTTGTAGACAGAGCTAAATCCCGGGTTTTAAGAGTTTCACTGGTGATATTCTAGAAGCAAGACAAGGATGTGGCTAGGGCTCCGATGCATGGCCAAAAACAGTATTACTGTTCTGTTTTCTCAAGAAAGGATTGATTTCCTATTGATAAGGGGCGCGCCTTCAATGAGATTGCTCTCTATGAAGGGTCTAAATAGCGGGACCTTGTCATGGTGGTCTTGAGAAAACAAAACAACTACTGTATCGAAACCGATACTGCATTGCTTCTCAATAGCACTGGAGTAATTCGACATGCACTTAAACACTAAGGATACGGGTAACGCTACAATAGATCTAATAATTGGTCGCAGTGGCACACCCGAACAGGAAAAAAAAAAAAAAAAGATACACCCAGAGTCACTGAATTGTGAGTATTGCCAAACACTTATCAATGAATTGTGAAACGAATGAATTTATTTTTTAGCTTTAAAACTTTTTTGCCGAATAATTGCTTGCTTATTGCTACTGCTCGTAAGACCGTGACTGATTATTTCTACGTTGCAAGCCGTGCCAACAAAGCATTTTGGCGTTCAATCAACAAACTGTCAATCCGGCCAATAGAAGATAACAAGTCTTACTTCGCTGAAAACCAATTTTCGTAATGAGTATTCCAACGCGAGTGTTTTCGGTATACGGAGGAAGTCATGCGATACGTGAATGTATGAAAAATATATGAGTGGGGTTCTCAGAGCGAAATGTATGTTTATTAACAACCGCTAATGAAACATTTTGCAGAAGCATTATGAGAATGATTTGCAAAAAATATGTTTGAGTGCGAATTAATTTTCTACTCCTTTTTTTGCTCTCGTCCGCTTCTAGTGGACGGGATATCAATTAACTTTTACACCCGAAACTACATGGAAAATATCTGCATATGTTTTCAAGTAGCTTTTAAGTGAAAATTATTTTGAGTGTATGTTCGCTCCAAAAACGAACTTTTTATAGGAGGCCCGGAGACCCAAAGTGTTATATACCAATCGACTCAGCTCGGCGAATTGAGGTGATGTCTGCATGTGTGTGTGTGTTTTTTTCTTCCTAAGCAATGGAGGGGGAATCTACTCAACAGACATCCTGGGTTGTCCAGGAAGTGCGGGGTTAGGGATCACCTCCAACAGCAAACGAGGGAGGCAGGACTACATCCCCGATCCGATAAACCGTTTCCATTGCCGCTAAGCCCATAGTCCCTTCGGTACAACCAGAAAGAAATGCATCAAAGGGGGGCCAGTGCATAACGCACCCTCGAGGTTAGCTGCGTGTCCTTACAGCACCGAACATCGTGACTCGCTTTTTTAGAAGAACACCATGGTATCGTGCCAGCGCATTGCCGGCTTTCCAGGTGGCCTTACCACGCCCTATGTCCTCGGAAGGTGGAAAGGGTCGACTTCGCGCCTGCTTCCCTCTACACGACTGGTATCAAGAATGATGATGCCACTTGCACCCCAAATTGACCTCTCTGCGACAGGGTCTATTCGCCAACACACAGAGGGACTTGCCGACACGGTGCCTACGCCTGACCCAGCCTTGACGAGGACCCCTTTCCGTCCTCGGGCTCGGAACCCGCCCGGTTGACCGACGTCGCGAAAGCGACGATAGCATGTTGTTCTTCGCGCGGCCACTTATTCGATAAAAGGATCGAGTTCGACCACAGAGCATGACCACCGGTATGACCCATGAAGCCGACTCCGATCCCTTGGACCACCTCTTATTTGCGCCTGAACTAGCCATCCTTGAGTCCACGTGCCACCTTCTGTGTAGCTCCGAGACGATTTGGGCAATAGCTGATAAAACGGCGTTCCAGCCAGGGCTGACAATCGTCATCGTCATAGCACGAAATGCCACAGTAGCGACGAGTTGCAGTGTCTTCATTGCTACTCTACACATCGTCAATGACGCGCACGACGTTAGCTTTCGTCGTGTAACCAAATCGTCATGACGACATCGAAGAACGAAGTCTTCATACCGTTATTCTTCAAGCGGCAGCTGCCATGCGAAGATTTTTACTAATCCTTCGTAATAATGAATTTGAAGCAACGTTTGAAAGCGTTATGGATGTTATCGATACATTTATGTTACCAAAGTTCCTACTATTTGTTTATTTGAGACGCTATTATGTTTTTAACCAGTCCGTCTATAATGACGTGCAATCAATTGTGTGAAGAAGTGACGACGAAAATCGTCATAACTTTTGGCTGCGCGACTATCGTCGTGGTACGCATGCGGCGCGAGGACAACGAATAGGTGTTGCGTCGTGCAATGTTATGACGAAGACTAATTTTTTTTCGCTTTCTTCATGCGACGAGAATGACTATTGTCAGCCCTGGTTCCAGCCAACTTCATGAAGAGCCAGGAGCTACCATTTCCTTGATCTTTATTCAACAACCGCGTTTGTACCTGTCGGTAGATTTCCAAGCTCTCAGCAACATCAAGTTTCCACGGAGAAGAAACATTTCTTAAAATTTTAATGTTTGATGTCGTAATTGAATGATTTTCCTGATATACATGTTCAGCTACCTTAGACCTAAACTCATTATGAGTTTAGGTCTAAGGTAGCTGATTAACAATTAACACGATGATATGGTGGCATGTGATGCTTGTCATAATTGGCATCATTATTCATGCGTTCAAGTCGATGCCATGGTCCAAGATCAAGCCTGGAAATGTGCATCCTGTGAACTCCCTACAGATCCAGTCTCAATGCGAAATACCTCCGAAACTGGAGTAAAGAAGGTGAGTAAAACCCAAAACGCCGGGAGTGCAATTGGAGACACTAGTTGTGCCACCCAAGAAGTCAGGATCGAGATTGTCTGCCGGTAGCCGGAAGTCGAAGAAAGTGATGGTGAACAAAGCACTACGTCAAGCGCCCGGATGCGACTGGAAGCGGAACTAGAGGCTGTGGAAAAACAGCAGCGGATTAGAGAATAAGAGTTGGCAGCGGAGAAAAAGCTTCAGGACCTCGAGTGGAAACTGGAGGAGGAACTACAAGAGAAGGAGCTAATGATTGAAGCGAAACGAGTTGCTGAAGCAAAAGCCAATTTGAAGAAGAAGATGTCAGATGAGCGGGAGTTCCGGATGAAGCAAATGGCAATCAGGAGACAATCAGAGGAAGAGAAAGCGAAGCTTATTCGGCAGGCGTCAGAATATGGAAGCAGCAGGGGGAGTTTGGACGGCAGTGGCACACATTCGAATAGTAAGGTGGAGTATTGGTTGGAGAAGTCGACGCAGCAGACAGCGGGACCAGTGAAAGGGTTCACGTCAGCAGTCGAACCCAGCTGTAGTCAAAAGCAAGTATTCGTAGAAAACACTAACCGTCAAACACCTGCCAAAATTAGGGTCGATAGGAGTTTAGATCTTCCCCCTCTAACACTGTCAAATAAAGTTGTCTCCTCTACCAAACTTCTATTTACCCAACCGCTTGTTAGTCAGGAGCATATAGTTCAGCAAGCTCACACGAATGCTTTCGGCAATCGACATTTCGTTGATGAGTTTGTCCTATTGAATGTGGGAGAACCTTTGGTTGACCGTGCCAATTCTGCCGGTCAAAACCAAAGGCTAGCGGGAAGTGTCGGTCGTAATGGTGCTTGGGAAAATCGTGATTTGACTGGTGAACACGATGAAGGTGCATGCAGTTTGCCAAATGTGAGCGAGGCGATAATACCAGAAAGCAGTAGTAACATGATGCGGAACGATCCACCACTGCGAAATCTAAGCGATGACCGTCACGTTCAAGCAGGAATAGGCCAAAGCAGAGCGAGAATTGGAGACCGGACCGGACCGGATCCAAGATGCGATGTGTCCACCAACTCAGGGCGCCAGGCACGCGCCAGGCGCTGCCAGGCAGGTGATGGGAAAAGATCTGCCTGTTTTTTCGGGAAACCCAGAATAATGGCCGATTTGGATAAACAATTTCCGACGTTCGACGGCTACTTGCGGATTCTCTGACGATGAAAACCTTATTCGTCTTCAACGGTGCCTCAAAGGTCCACCTCTTGAGGCAGTTCGCAGCAGACTTCTGTGCCCAGCTAGTGTTCCACACATGTGATCCGCACGTTAGAGATGCGGTACGGTAGGCCAGAAACATTAATTCGCTCTATGGTAGAACGAGCTCGTCGACAGCCTTCTCTAAGGATCAATGACTTGGATGCAATCATTGAATTCGGATTAATGGTCGATAATTTGGGGCAGCACCTGAAGAATGCGGGGCAACAGGCTCATCTAAATAATCCATCACTGTTACATGATCTTGTTGGGAAGTTGCCTGTCGAGTATAAACTCAAGTGGTCAGCCTACAAGAGTATGCGACCTGGTATGGACCTGAGATCGTTTGGGCAGTTTATGTCATCTCTGGTTGAACTGGCCTACGAAGTTGCAGATGATTTTCCCAGCCGGAAGCAAAAGCCAAAGCCCAAGGAACGAGCATTTGTTCAGACGCATACGGAATTGGTTGCATCACCTGTGGTTCGTGCGACTTGCAGCAGTACTTCTAGCATTAGATCGCCAAAAAAAACATGTGCAATTTGCAAGACAAAAGGACATCGGGTGGCGGATTGTGGTCGGTTCAAGGCTATGAACCTCAGTGAACGATTGAATCTGGTTCAGCAGAATGGGCTATGTCGATCATGCCTGAATTTCCATGGGATATGGCCGTCCATGGGAAATGGCCGTGAAGGAATGCAATATCAACAATTGTCGGCTGAAACATCATCCGCTTTTGCATTCTCCAAGTACTGCATTCCAAGCGGTATCTACGAGTCATCTGAACGGGTCTAGAGCAAATGACGGACCTTTCTTCAGAATAATCCCGGTGACACTGTATGGGAAGGACTGTAAGGTGAACGTGTATGCATTTGTGGATGAAGGATCCGAGAGCTGCCAAGAGCCGTATTGGATGGAGCATTTACGGATGTGCGATGGCACCAACAACAGCAGTCGTATGTGGGCTTCATTTTGGAGGATGGACCGATCAAGAGCAAGAGCTCAACCAATTAGTTCGTGACTATATAACATTGGTCCAAGGGCTTGACGATCCCTCCCCAGGCCATCTGCGAGTTGTGGGGCTTGCCTAGGATGTGGTGGGGTTTGACAGTGGGCCCTGTTAAACCTCTATAAAAAGCTGCATGTATCCGCAAGTAGGCCCCACCAAAGCGACCGTGTGCCGCTCAAAGCGCACAAGCCCAAGTCCTGGTGTTAGGTGGGACGCTAAACAGCCCTGACACGACGGCCCTCCGACGAGACAGGAGGTTTGCGCTGGCCCAATAAGCCGCCTAGAAAAACCAATCATTACGAACAATATAAGAGATAATGCGACTCGATATAATCGGCAAAGACCTAGGCGACGAATACAGGATCACGATTGGAAGCTTGGAACATGGAATTGCAAGTCGCTAGGTGTCGCAGGTTGCGACAGGATGATCTACGATGAATTACATCCCCGCAACTTCGACGTCGTGGCGCTGCAGGAGATTTGCTGGACAGGACAGAAAGTGTGGAAAAGCGGGCATCGAGCGGCTACCTTCTACCAAAGCTGTGGCACCACCAACGAGCTGGGAACCGGCTTCATAGTGCTGGGTAAGATGCGCCAACGCGTGATTGGGTGGCAGCCAATCAACGCAATGATGTGCAAGCTGAGGATTAAAGGCCGTTTCTTCAACTATAGCATCATCAACGTGCACTGCCCACACGAAGGGAGACCCGACGACGAGAAAGAAGCGTTCTACGCACAGCTGGAGCAGACATACGATGGATGCCCACTGCGGGACGTCAAAATCGTCATCGGTGACATGAACGCACAGGTAGGAAGGGAGGAAATGTATAGACCGGTCATCGGACCGGATAGTCTGCACACCGTATCGAATGACAACGGCGAACGATGCATAAACTTCGCAGCCTCCCGCGGAATGGTAGTCCGAAGCACCTTCTTTCCCCGCAAAAATATCCACAAGGCCACATGGAGATCACCTAACCAAGAAACGGAAAACCAAATCGACCACGTTCTAATCGACGGTAAATTCTTCTCCGACATCACGAACGTCCGCACTTACCGCAGTGCGAATATTGAATCCGACCACTACCTCGTTGCGGTATGCCTGCGCTCAAAACTCTCGACGGTGTACAACACGCGTCGAAGTCGGACGCCGCGGCTTAACATTGGGCGGCTACAAGATGGTAGACTAGCCCAAGAATACGCGCAGCAGCTGGAAGTGGCACTTCCAACGGAAGAGCAGCTAGGCGCAGCGTCTCTTGAAGATGGCTGGAGAGATATTCGATCCGCCATTGGTAGCACCGCAACCGTTGCACTTGGCACGGTGCCCCCGGATCAGAGAAACGACTGGTATGACGGCGAATGTGAGCAGTTAGTGGAAGAGAAGAATGCAGCATGGGCGAGATTGCTGCAACACCGCACGAGGGCGAACGAGGCACGATATAAACAGGCGCGGAACAGACAAAACTCGATTTTCCGGAGGAAAAAGCGCCAGCAGTAAGATCGAGACCGTGAAGAAACGGAGCAACTGTACCGCGCTAATAACACACGAAAGTTCTATGAGAAGTTAAATCGTTCACGTAAGGGCCACGTGCCGAAGCCTGATATGTGTAAGGACATAAACGGAACCTTCTTACGAACGAGCGTGAGGTGATCCAAAGGTGGCGGCAGCACTACGAAGAACACCTGAATGGCGATGTGGCAGACGAAGATGGCGGTATGGTGATGGACCTGGGAGAACGCGCCCAGGACATAATTCTACCGGCTCCGGATCTCTAGGAAATCCAGGAGGAGATTGGCCGGCTGAAGAACAACAAAGCCCCTGGGGTTGACCAACTACCAGGAGAGCTTTTTAAACACGGTGGTGAGGCACTGGCTAGAGCGCTGCACTGGGTCATTACCAAGATTTGGGAGGAGGAAGTTTTGCCGCAGGAGTGGATGGAAGGTGTCGTGTGTCCCATCTACAAGATGGGCGATGTGCTGGATTGTAGCAACTACCGCGCAATCACATTGCTGAACGCCGCCTACAAGGTACTCTCCCAAATTTTATGCCGTCGACTAGCACCAACTGCAAGGGAGTTCGTGGGGCAGTACCAGGCGGGTTTTATGGGCGAACGCTCCACCACGGACCAGGTGTTCGCCATTCGCCAAGTACTGCAGAAATGCCGCGAATACAACGTGCCCACACATCATCTATTCATCGACTTCAAAGCCGCATATGATACAATCGATCGGTACCAGCTATGGCAGCTAATGCACGAACACGGTTTTCCGGATAAACTGACACGGTTGATCAAAGCGACGATGGATCGGGTGATGTGCGTAGTTCGAGTTTCAGGGGCATTCTCGAGTCCCTTCGAAACCGGCAGAGGGTTACGGCAAGGTGATGGTCTTTCGTGTTTGCTATTCAACATCGCTTTGGAAGGGTAATACGAAGAGCAGGGATTAACACAGAGTGGTACAATTTTCAATAAGTCCGTCCAGCTATTTGGCTTCGCCGACGACATAGATATTATGGCACGTAACTTTGAGAAGATGGAGGAAGCCTACATCAGACTGAAGAGGGAAGCTAAGCGGATCGGACTAGTCATCAACACGTCGAAGACGAAGTACATGATAGGAAGAGGTTCAAGAGAAGACAATGTGAGCCACGCACCGCGAGTTTGCATCGGTGGTGACGAAATCGAGGTGGTAGAAGAATTTGTGTACTTGGGCTCACTGGTGACTGCCGAAAATGACACCAGCAGAGAAATTCGGAGACGCATAGTGGCTGGAAATCGTACGTACTTTGGACTCCGCAAGACGCTCCGATCGAATAGAGTTCGCCGCCGTACCAAAATGACAATCTACAAAACGCTAATTAGACCGGTAGTCCTCTACGGACACGAGACCTGGACGATGCTCGTGGAGGACCAACGCGCACTGGGAGTTTTCGAAAGGAAAGTGCTGCGTACCATCTATGGTGGGGTGCAGATGGCGGACGGTACGTGGAGGAGGCGAATGAACCACGAATTGCATCAGCTGTTGGGAGAACCATCCATCGTTCACACCGCGAAAATCGGACGACTGAGATGGGCCGGGCACGTAGCCAGAATGTCGGACAGTAACCCGGTGAAAATGGTTCTCGACAACGATCCGACGGGCACAAGAAGGCGAGGTGTGCAGCGGGCAAGGTGGATCGATCAGGTGGAAGATGACTTGCGGACCCTCCGTAGACTGCGTGGTTGGCGACGTGTAGCCATCCCAAGTTACATTTTAAGATTTATCATGCTCTATAAGAGGTTTTCATGACCAGTTGCTAATAAAACTTATAACTCCACCAAAACCTCTTCATGACATCATTAAGATAGCCTTCCGGCCTAATGGACCAACCTGGAAGAAGTTATTAAAACCGTATTAAGAGTAGTAATAAAACTACAATAAAACATTGTATTGAACTTGTTGATAGTCTATAAGAGGTTGTCGTGACCATCATAAGAGTAACAATAAAACTGTTTCAACTTCATATTATAGATTTTATTTATTGTCATTCGATTGCCTTTGTTTTTATTTTCAATAGATAACAATGTCCCCTATGTAAATCTGATGTGTGGAAAATAATGTTTCTGATTTGATGTTGAAAATGTAGCATTATTTAAGTAGTTCATACAACAGAAGGACATGCGCAACCAAATTTATCGTAAATATTGAGTTTGTAGAAGCTTAAAATCAACGCGCTTCGAAATTATCGGATAATCACATCAAAACAGGAAATAAAATAATTTTCCAAACTACTCAAAATATTTCAATTTCAAATAGTTTGTAATAAAGTAATCATGCTTCTATAAAAAAAACCTCAGAAATAATTTAATTCCACTATAAAATAGTCTATTTGATCGAAATTGGTGAATTTTTTTCAATCACCGATATGACGTTGATCATTATTTCAACATGGCGACATTCCTTTTTATGAAAACAAAAATCTGGCGATAAATAGCTCAATGGCTTTTGTGATAACCTCAATAATTCTCATCGGTTACTTCATGACCGTTTTAAACATGCTATAAAACTTTGTCATGATTACACTTCCCTACAACAGATGGCCTTCGGTTCGATAACATGCAGCCTAGTGGCTGAGGCGGGAAGCACTTTTTCATCCTACGGGCAACGATGCCAAATCTGTGGAAATAAAAGCTCTCGGTGGATTTGCGGATCCGTATAAGAAATACACGAATGCTAGTAATTTCCTGAAATTAGTGAATCTACGAATATATGGAATATTACTCATTCGTATTTTCTTCCTTTTTTAGAAACCGGAAAATCGAAATCATCGTGAATTAAAATGATTCTTCATCGTATCAGCTTTTCAAGAAAAGCCGCAATCCAATTAAGTGCATATATTTAACAGCATTTCATATGTATGTGTCTCATTTCTCAAATCAATATCAAAACATAAGAGTTACAGTTGAATAATTTTCAAATAACCCTGCATATAGAACATAAATAATATTGGCAGAAATCGAATTGTTTTTGACAAACCTTTATTGGTATTATTGGATAACACCGGAGATTCTTCGGACCAGGTGATTTTTTACCTGTCGCTTTTTAGTTATTTGTTTTTTAAATTTGGGAAATGAGAAGCATCTTAAGTTTATCAGAAGCACATGTCACTCACATTATGTCGGTAAAAATATGCTTATCTCATTATGCGTCTTATTGCATGATTCAGGTATAAGTTATACAGCAACACTGCTTTCCAAATTCAACATGGCGAATAGATCGAGTTACGTTGAGTTGTTTTAAAGCAGTGACCTAAACTGGTTTTATGACGCACTTGAAAGCAATAATAAAACTATTATCAAAACTTCAAAGCTAACAAAAAGTTTAGTTTTAAAACATGGTTTATAAGAGCTTTATGGATATCTCAAGAGTGATATAAAACCTTTGTTCGATAGCATTGTTTATGACCACCATAAAACAATGGGCTTTAATTATTCCCACAATAAAACCTTATTAAAATTCATATAAAACCCAACGGTCACAGAATTGTTACTTGGGCATGGACCGAGCCGAAAGGAGAAGACTCTTATATACCGCACAGGCCACTTCGGCCTTAGTCTGATTAAATAAATAAATAATATAACATTGGATAATACCGGTGTAATCCGAGAGTCCGAAGAAAACAAGCGCGCAAGAATGCTGCTAGAGACAACTACCAGCAGAGTAGGTGAAGCATTTGAATCTGGACTCCTGTGGAAGATGGATCAAGTTCGATTTCCTAGCAGTTACGCCATGGCATACAAACGATTGTGTTCATTGGAAAGACGACTGCAAAGGGATCCAGCTCTGTATGAACGAGTTAGGCTGCTGATACGGGACTAGGTGATCTCGTCCAGGTCTTTAACCCTTAGATTCACCTCCGTCGTGAGTGCCCCCACCTTGACCGTCTCGCCTAGGACTTCCTCCGCCAACTTCTTGTAGGCGCATTTGTGCGAGACGCCCCACTTCAGCTCGAGGATCATCTCGCCCATCCGGGTACGTCTTATTCGAGTTCACCGAGCTTGACGTCACTTCTCATCGCCTTCAAGACGTCCGAGTACGTAGCCTCGTCAGTTTTGATGACTAGGGCATCGCCCCTGGAGCGATTGGCGCCTACCCTAGACTTCTTGCTACCCTCATTCGCCTGGGCCTTCTTTTCGGCCCTTGACGTCTTTGGTTTCCTCTTGTTCTTGACCAAGGTCCAGGAGGCGTCATCCCCCTTTATTTCCCTGGTCTGGTGCGACTGAGAGCGCTCAGCCTGCCGTAACCCCTTACCACCGTCTTTCCTGGGTGGACGGACCTTTCCAGGTCCTTCCTCTCCCGGTTTTGGAGGTACCTGGCCGGGGTTCAGCTTGCTTGTGCTCAGGATGCTTTGCACTTCAGAGGACGGAAATGACCATCAGACGGGTGGCTACAGATGCCCATCCTACAAGAGGACGATCGCAGGCCAGCAGTACTGAAGGTAATTCAGATTATTCTGAATCATTTTGAAACCGCACAGCAACTGTTATGGCAGTCTACAGCAGAACGATGTGCGATGTCGCGATAATTGCAGAGCCGTATCGAGTTCCCCCTGATAACGGCAACTGAGTGACAGATAGTACGGGTTTGGCTGCGATACAAGTTATGGGCAAATTCCCTATTCAAGAAGTGGTGGAGAGCTCATGTGAAGGCTTCGTGATTGCCCAAATCAACGGCGTCTTCATATGCAGCTGCTATGCACCTCCAAGGTGGATCGTGAAGCAGTTCAGCCAGATATTGGATCAGTTAACCGATAAATTGATCGGACGAAGGCCGGTGGTCATTGGAGGTGACTTGAATGCCTGGGTCGTGGAGTGGGGCAGTCGAGTGACTAACACAAGAGGATATATCCTGCAGGAAGCTCTAACGAAGCTAGATGTTCGATTGTGTAATGAAGGCTCGGTGAGCACATTTAAGAGAGATGGGAGGGAGTCTATCATCGACATCACGTTCTGCAGTCCTTCGTTGACTGCAAGTATGGACTGGAGAGTTAGCGACCACCAATTCAGCAAGTCAGACTGGTACAAGGAGCCGAGAAGCAGACGCCAACCCCTGGGTGAACGCGTATCGGGTCGTGATGGCGAAGATCAAAGGCCCATCTGAAATGTGCCCAGACAAGTTGAAGGCAATTGTGGAGGGTCTTTTCCCGAAACATGATCCGACCATGTGGCCGCCAACACCGTACAACGAAGAAGGAGAAGCAAAGCCCGTAGATCGACAAGTGTCCAATAACGAGCTTGCAGAAACGACTAAACACCTGAAAGCAAAGAAAGCCCCCGGTTGAGATGGATTACCGAACATTGCGTTAAAAACTGCGATCCTGGCATACCCGGATATGTTCAGGAAGATTCAGAAGCTGGTGTTGCTGCCTAAGCCAGGAAAGTCACCCGGCAATCCGTCCGGGAAGCTCATTAAGAGAATCATCCTCAATAGGCTAACGAAATGTACAGAGGGAGAACGCGGATTGTCGAATATGCAGATTGGATTCCGTAAAGCAGTATCGACGGTAGATGCAATTCGAACAGTGCTTGAGAGTGCTGAGAAAGTTCTAGAGCAGGTCGGGAAGGAAGGAACCCAGCCCTGTTCGCCTTCGAAATATCTGTCGCGGAGATTTTTGATGGCCTTTAACCTTTGTTAAAAAAAACACACACACACACACACACACACACACACATACAGACAAACAAACACACATACATACAATCATACGCACACTCACACTCACATTCATAATGTTGCCGGAACGGCTTCGATTCGTTTCCATCTGCAATTCGATGCAAATCGATAAACACACGTGGTCGAAGAAAGCCGTCCAAAGATGCAAGGAGAACTAATAGGAGGAAGATTGACGATTTCCGGCACCGTACGCGTGCACTGGCGTCTATAACACATGCAGCGAATGTCCGCTATGAAAATAGTAGCGCATTGTTTGTCGATTCACTGGTCCCATTAACATTCGCTATGCCACAGATCTTGGATCAGCAGCTTCCCGTAGATCGTGAACACTGACAGAAGAACAGATCGAGTGGACAACTGCGCCTTCGTTGACTCTCGCAGCCGATTTCGTCGACTTCGTCTGACTCCTCTTTGCTTCCAAGGCGACTTCTCCTGGTTCTTTTCTTCTTCGGAATTCTCCAAATTATCCCTCTTCTTAAGACCTCTTCGTCTTTCTCCTCCACATTGATCGCTTCTGCTTCGATGGAACTTCCCTTTTCTTCTTCTTAGTTTTCCACCTCTTCAACAATCTTTTGTCAACAACAGAAAACGTCCTTTACTTCTGCCGTGACGCCAAAACAGCCGAAGCTATACTCGTAGGCAGTGGTCGCAAAACACCATTCGTGACCATCATCCGGATGGTCGCGCAGGGGTGGACAAGAGATTTGAGCGTCATTCATTCGATGATCGTTGCATGATGCGATATAAATAAAGTTAGTGGTGGCATAGCTGTTTCCATCCGAAAATATTCTGGACCAGACCAAGAATCAAAGTCATGACCTCCTGATTGGCAATGCTACGCCTTTGCTTGCAAACTCGAGACCCCAAGAGTACCCCTTCCCGCATAATCCCATTTCTTCCAGTTCTCCGCCTTTTTCATCCTCAAAACCCCAATATTTACCAACCAGTTCCATCTCACAAACGTAAAGATCTAGCACCGCATGGGATCCACCGGACCGTGGTGACCGCATATTTAATCAAAGTATAAAACTTTAATTCCGCGTTCTTACCCACGCACGAAATGGCCAGAACGCATCGCAACTCCCTCGAACTTAACGACCCGTAGAACGTTAATCACGAACCTTTCTCTTGTGCTTCGTTATCGCGCCTGGCAAACTTTCATCGTAAATTCTGACCGCGTCCACACTACTAACATAAATACTCACTCAGCCCATTAACCGAGGTGGTCATCTCGCTTTTTTCCTGGGGTCATTTTTATTTTCGGGACGGTGCGTCGTCGTTTTGCGCATTGATGCG
This sequence comes from Armigeres subalbatus, assembly GCF_024139115.2. Lineage (NCBI taxonomy): Eukaryota > Metazoa > Arthropoda > Insecta > Diptera > Culicidae > Armigeres > Armigeres subalbatus. Next base: position 20,458 of record NW_026943600.1, on the reverse strand, counting down.
CAGCACGTTTAAACCTTCTTCTTCAAAAAAGAAAAATCACCAGAGTGGTACCAAGAAGAACTTTCGCCTGGTTCTGTGGAGCCTACTTTCCGGCAGCGAAAGAAATTCTCAGCAAAGACCGAGTTTATGGCAGCATAGTAGGCTTTGATTTTACTCCCGTTTCTCCCTCTCCCTCCGTCACCTGGGCAACCCAGTGCTGGCAGGAAGCCTACTCCTCAGAGCCGGTTCCCGTAAAGGCAGTAACGAAAATGTGGGATTTAAAAGCGAGATTTCAAGTTGAAGTTTAAGTTTACATAATAAATTAAGTTTCGTTTCCTTCCTTCATTAGCATTCTGCGCTTTGCACACACTCGGGTCGTAATTGCTGAGTCGCCGTCACGCGGTTCTTGCGACGGATTATTCTTATACCAACTAAACTAGAGAGCATTAATTCTGCTGCTGCTGTTGCTGGCGTTCTGCTCTGCCCGTCCCCGGTCTCGCAACGTCCCATCCTCGGGGCCTGGACAGGGTTCTTTTCTCGTTCGAGAAAAGCGCGAGGAGAAAGAATAGAAAGGAGAACGAATTTAATTTCAATACTTAACGAGGTGTGGATAATTCCGGACTTGGCAGCAATAATGCGATGGAAAACCAGTTCTTGTGGGTTCCTTTACGGTGGACGGGGAGTTGTAGGTGGATTGAGCAGGGTTGATCATTTCGAGTGTTTATCATTGAAATCATCCCCAGAATTTTTAAGGATCTCATAGACAGTTACTTTTCCAAATTGCAAATTGCATTTTTATGGACAAGTCTTATGCTCATTTTACCTACCGTTGCCCTAAAAATGTTCAGCGAAGTCCTCTGATCATGATCGCGATTAGGAAAATGTTTCGCTTAAAAACTCTTATGATTCGTTTTCTTCCCAGCCTTTGTCGGTGGGTTAGTTGCGAAGGACGGCTAGATCCCCCATGTTCTAGGATCCGGTCGGTTGCGAATGTTGACCTCGGCTTTGGCTGCCCGTGGACTCGATATATCATTCTATTGGAATCTAATTCTTGTTCACGAGTGAGCAGCCGTCTGTCTGCGCGACGGTTCTTCTTTTATTCTTTTGCACACTTCAGAGAGTAGTCAAATAAATGCCCCGTTTTAAAATATGTATTTAATAAAATTATGAAATAAAGAAAACAGTAATGAAAATAATTACGACAGCAGCGTTCTTTGGTTGCTCTTGTGCTAAAGACTCTATAGAATGGACAGGAAACCTCAACTTAAAACAACTCGTCTTGAAACTCGACAACTTGACAACTTGAAACTTGTCTATCCGAATTTTGTTTGGCATTATGGAATCAAACGTTTTTGAAAAATATGTTTGAAATGATTTGCCAATATTTCTAAACTTTAATACAAATCTGTCCTTCATTGGGGACGTTTATCTTTTAACACTCGACTGAAACTCGTTCAAACGTTAGTCCGACGACGGTAGGAACAAGAACCCAAGGTGAAGCTGATTCTGCGCTGTCCCAGACATGGGTCTCGAACGAGGAAGGAATAGTCAATCGTGTTCAATTAAATGCGCTATTCAGGCAATTGAGGCCCCGGTTCCCATGCTGGGAAAGGGAGAAAGTCAAACCGCGTCTTTGGCACAGCAAGAATGGTCCTATTCGCGCATCGTCCGGAGATGCAATTGCGGGCGCATTCGGAGTCAGCATCCTTAATTGATCGCTATTAGCCGGGTGCCAGTCAGGGATGGGCACGGCAATTGCACTTAGTCATTCGGTTGGTCCCCAAGCGATCGTATCCTATGGCAAGACACCGGGCGCATCAAGCCACATCACTGAGAAGGTAGATACGATTCCAGTTTTCAAATGTGCTCTAAGGCACCAATTTCCAGATGCGAATTTAGCTTCGATTGTTCAAAATTAGTATCATTCTAAGAACAGATGGCCTCCAGTGATTTCTATACACGTCGATTCACATCGAAATAATTGCTTATCATTCGAGCTGTAAAATGGGGTTCCAATTAGTCTAAACAGTATATATGATTGCATATGGACTGCCATCTCTGAGACAACGATTAAGTTTTTTTTAAACGACGTAGGTTATTTTTGGGTACGGAAAGCCTTAAATTACTATCTATGGCAATGGTAATAAGATGAAAAGCATGTCCGCCCCAGAAGACACAAGCTAGATGAACTATAAAACGATGAAACTGGCAGCATATCTATTCTTCAATATACGAATGGAATCAAACAGGGTTCGTCGCTATTGCTATCTTCGCTCGAAGCAAATCACATGTTCTAGCCTCAGCGAATAGCCAAGCTCCATGCCTTCTTCTACGAATAGATTGATTCGTTTTATGGCGATTTGAAGCGAACAAACGGATAATTGGAAACTCTTTGGCATAGATTGATTTTCAAATTGGTATCACCTACCCAGGAAGCCATTAACCTTATAGTGGACCCAATCCCATGCATATGTGGTTAATGTAGGACACACTTTCTGGCTTAGTTCTTTTTGGAAATTTCCACTACCGTGAGCTTCTAGTTAGATAATCGTTTAATAAAAATAATTTCAAATGGAATTTGGAAGAAACATGCCACTGAATCGAACTTCTCTACAAATCCATTCGGTCATATTTATCTCTATCTAAGGCCGTTACAAACGTTTAATTTAAATTATGTCCTACTGGTCTCCGAAAGGTCAAGGGGGGGGGGGGTCAATAAAAAATAAATTTTAAAATGGCAAAAATCAATAAAACTCCTTGGATTTGGTGAAGATTGTTTTGAAAATCCTCAAAATTGCCTGAATTGTTTTTTGTTGTCCCCTCAAAATATTAGTTTTGGGCTGAAAAAACCGAGGGTGGGGGAGCCATACCTAACTGTTTTTAAATATTTGTATCGGCCTAAATTATTCAAAAAATAATATTCAAATCTTGAATTACATTTTTGGATTTTAATATCAAGAGCTAAAACATCGAATCACTTACACAACGCGGTATATATTATATGTTTAAAAAAAATCGAATATCACAAAACAACTCATTTTTTCTCAATGAATCTAATTTCTGAAATCAATCTGTTTGCGTTGGTCGAAAAACTATTTCATTTATAACAATATTATAGCAATAAACGCAAATTAAGGCCATATTATGATACACAGAATGACATGAAGGAAACGTAGTTTACCGTGTGTTTAAGTTTTCGTCCTATTTTTTTCTTTTCCACTGTCAGTTTGAGAATTTTCAGATGGATTGCAATTTGCAGATCTCAAGTAAAACTGCGGTCCTCAACGGGTTAGGGACAAAAAGTCGAAAGAAAAAACGTCGAAAGGACAAAAGGTCGAAAGACAAAACGTCGAAAGACAAAAGGTCGAAGGGACAAATGGTCGAAAGGGACAAAAGGTCGAAATGGACAAAAGGTCGAAAGGACAAAACGTCGAACGGGACAAAAGGTCGAAAGGACAAAACGTCGAAAAGGACAAATGGTCGAAAGGACAAAACGTCGAACGGGACAAAAGGTCGAAAGGGACATAAGTTTGAAATTGACAAGAAACTGAAACGGAGAGAATCAATCTCGCACCAGAGTTGCCCTACACAGTTAGCAAAAACTCTGCTCTTTTGTTTTTAAATATTATAACAATTGAATGAAATTCATTCAATAAGTACCACTAATAGATGGATGTTTGAGTTTTCTAAATGTCACTTCGATCAAATACACCGGCGTGTACTATACGCCGGTGTATTTTCAATGCGTGCGCCTGCATGGTATAGGACAACTCTGTTTCCCAAAATACAAGCTTTATTCATTTGTTATTAACAATCTTTTTTTTTATCTATTTCAGAACTATCTAGATATTCATAATATTTTCATATAGTAATTATTCCTTCTTAGAAAATTGCTCATTCTTCAACTTTTATTGATTAGATGAGTGCGTTATTTCTGCTTAAAGTTAAATGCATTTCATAAATTCTTTTGAAATACACCCTAATTGTTATTAACTTGTTCTTGATAGACCTTTTGTCCCTTTCGACCTTTTGTCCTTTTCGACCTTTTGTCCTTTTCGACCTTTTGTCCCGTTCAACCTTCTGTGCCTTTCGACCTTTTGTCCTTTCGACCTTCTGTCCCTTTCGACGTTTTGTCTTTTCGACCTTTTGTCCTTTCGACCTTCTGTCCCTTTCGACGTTTTGTCTTTTCGACCTTTTGTCCTTTTGACCTTTTGTCTTTTCGACCTTTTGTCCTTTCGACCTTTTGTCATAGATTCGTCCTCAGCTTTTGATCGAGCTCGCCGAAAACTCTGTATTTTTGACATTTGAATAAGTGTTTGTGAAAGTATAGAACTGAGGCTCGATTTCCCGTGAAACTCTGTGAATGTGTTTGGGCACCAAACTTTGGAGAGTTATTTTCTATGAAGATGTCAAGCTAAGTCAAAAAATGCTTGTCAAAAAATGGGTATGCGGTTTTTTTACTCGGGATGTTACAATAATTGGGTTAGGGACAGAAGGTCGAAAGACAAAACGTCGAAAGACAAAAGGTCGAAAGGACAAAAGGTCGAAAGACAAAAGGTCGAAAGGACAAAACGTCGAACGGGACAAAAGGTCGAAAGGACAAAACGTCGAACAGGGCCAAAGGTCGAAAGGACAAAACGTCGAATGGGACAAAATGTCGAAAGGACAAAACATCGAACAGGACCAAAGTTCGAAAGGCCAAAACGTCGAACGGGACAAAAGGTCGAAAGGGACAAAAGCTTGAAGTAGACAAGAAACTGAAACGGAGAGAATCAATCTTGCTCCAGTGTGTATTATACGCAGTGTATTCTCAATGCGTGCGTCTGCGTGGCTACGGCGTCCACTATTTTGACAGATAGAAGTGACATTCAGAAAACCTAGATTTTCATGTGTTATTTGCACTCATTGGATGAATTTTATTTAAATGTTAAAAATAGTGAAAAATAAAAGAGCATTTTTGCCAACTGTATAGAACAACTCTGTCTCGCGAAATACAAGTATATTCATTTCTTATCAACAATCTTTTTTAACTCTATCAGAACTATCTAGATATTCATAATATTGTTTTACAGTTATTACTCCTTCTTTGAGAATTGCTCATTCTTCAACTTTGATTGATTAGAAGAGTGAATTAATTCTGCCTGAAGGTAAATAGATTTCATAAATTCTTTTGGAATACACCCATTTTATTATCAACTCATTAAATTTCCTTTCATATTTCAATATATTCGGTCGAGACCGATACACACACCGTATTTTTTTGCCTACGAAATCACCTAACATTACTCATCGAAGATTGATAACGAAAATAACTAACATAAAGGTGCGTGTAATAATAAAGCTGTATAATTAATGAATTTAGTAATTGTATTCTCATAAAAATGATTTTAGTTCATATTATAACACATCATATTCTGTTTTCATCATCATCTAATTTCAATTTTATCAGATCTCTGTACAGATAATCCACAAGTTGATGATTGGCGATTTGAAGCAAAATTGTATGACAATATCTAATTTAAATATAACAGTTTTAAATAACATCAACGATTTCCATACATAGTCATTTAAAGTAAATCACAAATTTCTGTGAGATTTCACCGAACTCTAAACAGCGGAGCTGTTCAATAGATGGTTTCACACATTTTCGGCAGTTTTAGCAGTTGAACAAAGGAAAAAATCAAGGAAAGTCAATAACAGGGTGCTGTTGAGATTTCGGTGAAATTCACCGAAATTCACTAATATCTGTGAAATGATTTAAGTGTGTAGTATCAGGAAAAAGCATTATCATTACTCATGTACTGCAAACGTTTGCTTATAATTTATTCAAATTTCTTCGCTTCATATTTTAATAGAATTCTTACATTTTGAATGATGTTGAAAAAAAGGAAAATATACGGGTTTGCTTCTGCTACGACAATAGAAGCTTGTTTGCAGCCGTTTGATCATTTATTCATCCACTTAGAATTCATTTGTTGATCAAAATCATTATCATATCAGGAGGGAAGGGGAATTTAATTTCTTTTTGCTCTTTTTTCGTTTCAGAGAGCGAGCAAAGGCGCTTAAACCTAGGCTATTAGCCAGGGCAAGGCTAATACCTTCGCCCCATCCGAGGAAAATCATCGGCAAGGATAATGGAGTGACATAAATTTCTTAGCAAAGTCACGCCCAACGTATTTCCACAAATTTTCTATCATTTGCATAATGATACTCCTAAACCACATACCCTACCCACCATCCAATGCCTTGACATCTATGAGGGCGTCGGTGAGTCGCTGGCCTCTCGTTAAGTAGATGTCATATCATCATTTCCTTCCCTTTCCTAGTAACGGAGAAGATGGGCGTGGCCGGCAATGATAGCTTTCATGTTTTATCATTTTGGACCCCCAATTGGATTTCCATTGAATCCCAAATGGAAATCCATAAGCAATTAGGGTAAGAAAGGTAAAGAATATACATGACAACTATCAGTATGCAATCTACGAAATACTCCGTTACAACGCAACGCAACACCCATTTTGTTATCAACTTGTTCTGGATAGACCTTTTGTCCTTTTCGACCTTTTGTCCTTTTCGACCTTTTGTCCCTTTCGACCTTTTGTCCTTTTCGACCTTTTGTCCCTTTCGACCTTTTGTCCTTCTCGACCTTTTGTCCCGTTCAACATTCTGTGCCTTTCGACCTTTTGTCCCGTTCAACCTTCGGTCTCTTTCGACGTTTTGTCTTTTATTGGCAATGGTTAAGTTGTACGTTCATTTAGAGCCGTAGCGTGGACTCCCAGAAACCTTGACGAAATCATGCATGTTCAAAACAAATAGCGTGATAAGAGCTGGGATATTTTTGAAATCAACTTTTTTACGTGGTGGATTTACTAAATGTTTGCTTTATGAATTCCTTAAGCCTCTATGACCTTGCATATGTTCCAATAAATAGGAAGTTTTTTTTATTATCAGACTAAGGCCGGAGTGCGCTGTACAGTGCATAAAAGTCTTCTCCGTTCAGCTCGGTCCAGGGTTGCACGTCGCCAACCACGCAATCTGCGGAGGGGCCGCAAATCGTCCACCACCTGAGCGATCCACCTTGCCCGCTGCGCACATCGCCCTCGAATCAAGTCGAGAATTATTTCCACCAGCTTACTGTGTGTGTGTGTGTCATCCTCTATCCCTCACCCAGCTGGGGGTGTTGGTCAAGTAGTACTACGAATAATTTGATCAGATCTCATGCTCCGTAATGGTGCCCTTTTTGTTACGAAGACTAGTACCAGAAAAAGGATTCACATCTGAAGCAAAAAAGGTTTCTTCAGAATGTGCAGGGAATGGGATATACTAATCATTCGTAACAGGTACAGCAAAACTTCACAAGGACGCCCTTATTCGTACTAACTACTCAGGGAGTAGAAGGTCTAGAAGAGCCACCGTTACTAACTAAAGCGTGAACCGGATATCTGGGACTCCCACAATATCCGCGGCGATAGTAGCAAACGATGCCCTGTACGTATTTAGTGATCGATTTTTGAATTTATAAATTGTTGGAGCAATCAAAGTTAGAATGACAAAAAAATGGAACGTTCTCACCGATATATGTAGTTCGTCCATCATCAAAAGAACTCCAATTTTGAACTAGATGAATCGTGGATATCCAGAAGACCACAACATTTCCTGTAATTTTGCACTTCCCATTTCCCATCCTTCTTGGCTTCATTGGAACGGTAATCACAACTCCCAACTGCGGTGAATTTGGAGGCTGTCAATGTTTCTATAGGGTTCGTAGCTGTTAGTGTCAAGGCTGCTGCTGTCGCTGCCGCAGTCAAATTGATACACCTCAGCAATACTTCCAGTGCGTTAACATCAAGTAACTCTTTGGTAAAACAATATTGTCCTGAACAACGCTCTCTAAAAGTAAATGAAGGTTAAAGCTTATCAGTGGATGTAATAAATTTTTGTCGTACTATTCAGACGCAAAAGTTTCGTAAATTATGAAATAAATTCGGTGTATGGAAATTTAGTTATAGTTTTCATTAGAGACAATAACTGACTTTATACAGATTAATCTAGGTTTATACTTCAAAATACCTCAAAATAATCTTCTGAATTAAAATGAAGCAAAGTGCATGATTTTATAGATTTACTAAGTGCTGGTTACTATGTCTGAAACTTGATTTAAGCATATGCACAGCATGTGATAGACTTTGGGGGTTTGATCCCACGAAACCAGTACGCTACACATGTGCTTTTCAACTTCCCAACTGAATGTACTAAGTGCTGGTGTTGAACCGAATTCATGTTCTCTTGGGATTTTACTTGTTTTGATTTTCTATTGTTCTGATTTTTATATTTTGTAGAAATAAATTAATCATAGCATGAAGAAATGATTTGGAAATTTGCCATTCTACAGAAAAATATCTTGTTCACAGTACTTTTTTGGCCAACGTCATCTTCAAACCGAAATAATAATTCGTTAGCATAACAGAAAGAAACGGCGCCGGGAAACGAACTATTCAAATAATATGAATGAATTAATGAATATGAAAGAATAAAAAAAATGATACTTAGCTGACTCCAAGTGGCATTCAGTAATGGCATTAAAAGAAAAGACCTGGAACGCACTCATAGATCTTCTTAGTCACTAATCAGCTGCAGGATTCTACAGGGCACGTATACCGACGAAGATATGTATCATATTTCCGACAATAATCAGCAGGTTCCATCAGCAACGGGCAGCCATAATAACGATTCATTCACTTTTTTCCCTGCGTTTTGGGCTCCTCAAAAGGTCAGGCTAACCAAAAAAGGCTTTTTCGATAGAGTATTCTATATTTGCACTAATTTGAAAAAAAAATCCTTTACGAAAGAAAACTGTCACACGTGAAAAAATGCTTCCATTCAGAGCGGAGCCTACTACTCCTCCATCAATTATTTCCACCAGCTTACTGTCCGACATTCTGGCTACGTTCCCGGCCCACCGCAGTCTTCCGATTTTCGCGGTGTGAACGAAGGATGGTTCTTCCAGCAGGTCATGCAATTCGTGGTTCATTCGCCTCCTCCACGTACCGTCTGCCATCTGCACTCCACCGTAGATGATACGCAGAACTTTTCTTTCGAAAACTCCCAGTGCGCGTTGGTCCTCCACGAGCATCGTCCAGGTCTCGTGTCCGTAGAGAACTACCGGTCTAATGAGCGTTTTGTAGATAGTCAGTTTGGAACGGCGGCAAACTCTACTCGATCGGAACGTCTTGCGGAGTCCAAAGTATGTACGGTTTCCACGATGGGTCTCCAAATTTCTCTGCTTCACTACCACTACATCTGCCTGCCTAATGTGCCCCGCCAACATCACTACTACTTCCACCAATGCCACTAATATACCAACATTTGTAACTGCCTTAACTGTGTAGCTATGCCACTATAGTCTCTAATGCTATCACGAAGAATTATCCAGCTGCGAATGCCAATCCGAGGGTTCCTCCCTATACTAACTTCATTTATATGCATCATCCAACGGTCTTCGAATGAATAGCGCTCAAATCTTTCGTTCACCCCCGGTGCTGTATGATCCTCAAGAACTGTGTTCAACAACAACGCAACCAAATGAGAAATGCTGACTCAGAGTGGAAAGCCGGAATCAGCCCACGATCCGCAAAATCTCGAAGTCAGTAGTAATTAAGTTGGTCTACATCACTCCGTTTCCATGTCGAACAATCTGAAGAAGACATTGTGGAGTACTTACAAAATCTGTGAATTCTGGAAACGCTGGTTTATGGACCATCCGGATGATGCAGAGTCGCAAATGGTGTTTTGTAACCTCTGCCAGCGAGGGTATAAACATATAGAAAACATGAAGAGGTCTAATGCACCGAACACGAAATACATAATTTATTATTTTCCCGATGACTAAAAACACGCTCGCTACTCAAGGAAGAGACCTCTACGGGGGGAGAAAGACGAAGAGAACTGAAAAAGAAGGAAAGTTTGGAGAATTCCGAGAAAGAGAAGAACCAGGAGAAGTCGCCTTGGAAGCAAATAGGATTGGCTGTTCATATACACAGCACATGTTTCGAAATGGACAAATTGATATGAGATTTGCGAAAAAGAATCCACGTGACATGGAGGGACTCGAACCCTTAACTTTCTATTCTCTAGATAGGCGTATAACAAGACCACTTAAGGTCCCGTTTGCGGAAAAACCATCAGAACCCGAGTACCAACCTCCACCGCGGTTAGTTCTTTTTTGCAAATTGAATATCTTTCGGATTCTTGATTTGCCCAATCGGATTCGGATAAGTAATAACTCGGTACATTGTGTTCTGAAACTAGTCGATTGTTGCGGATGTTTGTGGATGATTTGGCATATATGTGTTTTAATCGGCCTGAAAACCGACTTCTGTTCAACGATTTGTTGAGTAATGTGATAACAAGATAAATTTTTGTGATCACTAGAAAGAAGAGTTCTTCCTTATTTTCCATATCCGTATTAACTAACGATAGGCAGTGTATCTTAAAAGATAAACTGATTTAAGAGCCTGGTTTGGGGGGATATATTACATGACGGATTTCATTAGCAATGCTTCATACCTGAGGATTACTGGTGCTGGTGATGTATTTTAACTTATTTTACACAGCTGTGCAAAGAAGAAAATCTTCCCAACGACAGACATGCGAATGTGCGCTGGGCGACGGTGTTTTTTTTTATCTCTCGGAAAACTTTTCATAATATTCTAGGGAGTTTCTTTCGGAATTTCTCAGGAAATTCTCAAAATTTCCACGAATTGCGCCTCAGATATTCTTAGGAAAATTCTTCAAAATTTTCAAACTATTTTTCGAAGATTCTTCGGGAAATTTCTCCAGAAATTCTTCGATATTTCTTCGATAATTCTCTGGATTTTTTTGAGAAAATCTCCCCGAAATTTGTAAGGGAAGTTCTCTCATTTTTTTTATAAATTTCATCAAAATGTCCACGATGTTGTTTTTTAATTTCATCGAGAAATTCTTTAACATTTCTTCGAAAACTATCTCTACGTTTTCCTGAAAAGATCTACGAATTTCCTCCAAAAGATGTTCGGAACTCCTCCGAAAATTGTACGATATTTGTAGCAGTATGAAAATTAAGTTTTTATCAGTAACGTGAAATGAGTAAAGTTATCTGATTGACAAGGATTAGAAAGCACTGACGGTTGAGTGTACGATATTTCTCCTATTCCTCTTGGTGAAATGATGAGGAAGTTTGTGATGAACATCCCTAGTAACACAGTTCTAATTGATTTGGTTGCAGCAACTTTCATGTGACTGAATTTGAAAATTTATGAGTTACAGAAACTTGTTTGCGACAAGTGTGCTACTCGGGATAACTCCTTCGGAATTTCAAATGAGGTACAGCCGAAAACATACAGCTGGTGTTCAAGTTCTGATCTCCAGCAAAAATGTTTGAACACAGCGCCGTTGCGTGCGGTTGGCCGGGTTGCCCCCCGAAAGCATCTGCAATCTGTCTATGGTTTGTAATGATTTCCAATTCTTCCTTCCCTATGAGATTGGCGCCCAAATAAGATTTCGCCAAGGGCGCCGGGAATCCGCGCTACAGCATTGTTTGGAGTTTATTCTATCGAATAGTAGCGAAACTGCAACAGCACTAACAACTACCAAATGAAAAGGTATTTCATGCCAACTTGCTGAAGCAGGGTTGGCATTGCGCACCTCGACGCGAAACGAGAAAACCATGCAAACTATCATACGAAAAAGCTGTCGAAAGGAGATGCGTAATGAGGCCCCAGATCATAATAACGTTAACGACGAAGTAGGTATAACGCTTGTTTGCTAATTCAAGCACGGCCTCAAACCAACTAGCGAATTTCGGGTTTAGACCCAATTAAAAATCGCTTATAAGAAACCCTAATTGGCGAATGTCTACTGTAAAAGATAGTATCAGCATCGAGCTCAACTACAGAAGCGGTTTCCAACGAAGCGACTATTGTCGACCCGTGGTTATCAAAACGAGCAGCAGGCATAAATTAAAGAAAATCGGTTCCGTTATGCTTTATAACACATGAGCTTGATGATATCTAGCAACATAATATATCTTGGAACTTTTTTCAAATGGGCGAATGAATTGTTTGTGAACATTCCGGTAGTAACGTCAGTTGAACGAAATTTGTTGAATATACAGAGTATGAGTCGTTTCAAATTTCAAGTTAGAATATAGTTACGTCTATTTAATAAAATTTTCAAGATATCTACTTGGCTTGAATTTCAATTGATTCATTCGTTAAAAAAAGAGTGGTATGATGTTTGAAAAGGTTTTTAAAAAGACGTCCACAGCCAAGATATTTAACAAAAAACAGTTAAGTGAGCTTATGGGAAACAAGACAACAGCCGATTGAACAGAAAATTGGTGGTTGTCTTGTTTTTATATCTGCTAATATTATAATCCCTGTCTAGTTGCAAAAAAGTCCGACAAGCAACCAACCTCCATCCATGATCTGAAAATACTACGACTCAGAACAATGACTTCTTCTTATTTGCATTACATCCCCACACTGGGACAGAGCCGCCTCGCAGCTTAGTGTTCATTAAGCACTTCCACAGTTATTAACTGCGAGGTTTCTAAGCCAGGTTACCATTTTTGCATTCGTATATCATGAGGCTAGCACGATGATACTTTTATGCCTAGGGAAATCGAGACAATTTCCAATCCGAAAATTGCCTAGACCGGCACCGGGAATCGAACCCAGCCACCCTCAGCATGGTCTTGCTTTGTAGCCGCGCGTCTTACCGCACGGCTAAGGAGGGCCCCACAAGAACAATGACTACATTTTTCAAATTAGTTTCGTTTGACAGTATAAGACAGAATAGGTCCCACTTGCCCCGTTTCAAGGTGTAAGTGGGCCCTACAGGTAAATTTATTTCTGTCGCTAGTAATATTTTATTTGCAAATTTCGTTTTGCTACTTCGACGTTTGTTCAAATTATTTTAGTCACGGGCGTTCGAGGGAGTGGTCGGTAGCATCACCTTACATGTGCCTAAAGACACTATAAACAAAGACGCGAAATCTGATCCCTCAAATCAACCGGCAACCTCGAATGCGCAACACTGCTGATGCTGAATAAACTTTTCAAATTGGTCTATAGAATTTTCATGATTTAGAAATTTTGAATTTGTATCGCGTTCACCATCCAGTTAATCCCTAGTAACACAGTTTATATCGTTTCGGTTGCAGTAACTCCAATGTGACTAGATTTTGTCGCATATGAGTCACAGTGACTGATATGTCACAAGTGTGCTACTCGGGATAGTGTCTTCGACGAAGTCGACGGAACGATTGGTTCTAGAGGAGAAGGACGCAGCGCGGGCGGTCGCGCTGCAGCAAGGTACACGGCAGAACGTGGAACGTTATAGACGGAAGCGGAGACAGCAGACCCGCCTTTTTCAGGAGAAGAAACGCCGCCTGGAAGAAGCGGAGTGCGAGGAGATGGAACAGCTGTGCGGTTCTCAAGAAACACGCAAGTTCTATTAGAAGCTCAACGCATCCCGCAACGGCTTCATGCTGCGAGCCGAAATGTGCCGGGATAAGGATGAGAGCATCTTGACGGACGAACGTGGTTGAGAGTACAGGCAGAGAAAGTCAAGGCAGCGGAGGAGATGACTACGTCAGTTCAGCGGACGATGGAAGCCAACCAGCCCCCACCTTGAGGGAAATTAAGGATGCCATCCAACAGCTAAAGACCAATAAAGCAGCTGGTAAGGATGGTATCGGAGCTGAGCTCATCAAGATGGGCCCGGAAAAGCTAGCCACTTGCCTGCACAAACTGATAGTCAGAATCTGGGAAACTGAACAGCTACCGGGGGAGTATTAGGAAGTGCCCCATCTACAAGAAAGGCGACAAGTTGGAGTGTGAGAACTTTCGAACAATCACCATCCTTAATGCCGCCTACAAAGTGATATCCCAGATCATCTTCCGTCGCCTGTCACCATTAGTGAATGAGTTCGTGGGAAGTTATCAAGCCGGCTTCGTTGACGGCCGCTCGACAACGGACCAGATATTTACTGTACGGCAAATCCTTCAAAAATGCCGTGAATACCAAGTCCCAACGCATCATCTGTTCGTTGATTTCAAGGCGGCATACGGCAGTATAGACCGCGTAGAGCTATGGAAAATTATGGACGAGAACAGCTTCCCTGGGAAGCTTACCAGACTGATCAAAGCAACGGTGGATGGTGTGCAAAACTGTGTGAAGATTTCGGGCGAACACTCCAGTTCGTTCGAATCGCGCCGGGGACTAAGACAAGGCGATGGACTTTCGTGCCAGTTGTTCAACATTGCGCTATAAGGTGTCATGCGGAGAGCCGGGTGTAACAGCCGGGGTACGATTTTCAACAGATCCAGTCAATTTATTTGCTTCGCGGATGACATGGACATTGTCGGCCGAACATTTGCAAAGGTGGCAGAACTGTACACCCGCCTGAAACGTGAAGCAACAAAAGTTGGACTGGTGGTGAATGCGTCAAAGACAAAGTACATGCTTGTGGGCGGAACCGAGCGCGACAGGGCCCGCCTGGGAAGCAATGTTACGATAGACGGGGATACTTTCGAGGTGGTCGAGAAATTCGTCTACCTCGGATCCTTGCTAACGGCTGACAACAACGTTAGTCGTGAAATACGAAGGCGCATCATCTGTGGAAGTCGGGCCTACTACGGGCTCCAGAAGAAACTGCGGTCGAAAAAGATTCGCCACCGCACCAAATGTGTCATGTACAAGACGTTTATAAGACCGGTTGTCCTCTACGGACATGAAACATGGACAATGCTCGAGGAGGACTTGCAAGCACTCGGAGTATTCGAGAGACGGGTGCTTAGGACCATCTTTGGCGGTGTGCAAGAAGACGGTGTGTGGCGGCGAAGAATGAACCATGAGCTCGCCCAGCTCTACGGCGAACCCAGTATCCAGAAGGTAGCTAAAGCCGGAAGGGTACGATGGGCAGGACATGTTGTAAAAATGCCGGACAGCAACCCTGCAAAAAACCAACCCCAAAGCATTCAGGCCGATAAGTTTATCCTCTGTAATGCTCAAAATTATGGAAAAGGTACTATGCGAGTACATAAATCACAAATTTATGAAAGCAATGCCTTTGTCAAAAAACCAATTCGCTTATCAAAGTGGAAAATCTACGATCTCGGCACTACATACGGTAGTTCAAAAAATTGAAAAAACACTTAATGCAAAAGAAATTGCTCTTGTAGCATTTCTTGATATTGAGGGCGCATTCGATAACGCTTCTTATTCGTCTATAGGGTCAGCAATGTTGAGGAGAAAATTCGACCCATGCATTGTTACCTGGGTACATGCTATGCTAGCTAATCGGAAAATCTCCTCTGAGCTTAGCGGTTCATACATCACTGTTAAAGCAACAAGGGGGTGTCCGCAAGGCGGAGTGCGTTCTTCTTTGTTGTGGTCACTGGTGGTGGATGAGCTTCTAGACAGAAGTGGTTGGATATGCTGATGACGTTGTCATTATTGTACGAGGCAAATTCGAAAGTGTTATCGTGGAAAGAATGCAATCTGCCCTAAATCACACTTTTTCCTGGTGTCAAAAGGATCAACTAGGCATAAATCCTACAAAAACTTCCATTATCCCTTTCACCAAACGGAGAAAGGTACAACTGAAACCCCTTTTCTTGAATCAAACACAATTAGTTTATTCAAGTGAAGTAAAATATCTAGGTGTCATACTCGACGCAAAGCTTAATTGGAACTCTCATCTCCAATCAGTTGTGCAGAAAGGTCTCAATACACTTTGGGTTTGTTCAAAAACCCTTGGTAAAAGATGGGGCCTAAAACCAAGTATGATCATGTGGATATATAAAACCATTGTCCGTCCCAGGACAACTTACGCTTCCCTTGCCTGGTGGCCTAAAACGAATGAGGCTGCTGCAAGGGCTAAGCTCAACAAAATCCAACGCACCGCTTGCATAGCCATCACTGGTGCAGTTCGTAGTACACCCACTTTGGCCCTAGACGCAATGCTTCACCTGCCCCGGTTAGATCAATTCATAAAGCTGGAAGCGGAAAAAAGTGCTCTAAGGTTAAAGAGAACAAAAACACTGCTGTCGGGAGACCTTACGGGTCACCTCAGCATATTAAATGAATTTGCCATAAATCCCGCAATAGGAATTTGTAGTGACTGGATGGAAACGGTAGTCAATTATGACTTACCTTACGATGTGTTCATTCCTTCCCGCCAGGAGTGGGAAGGAGGTGGACCCAGCGTTCCAACAGGCTCTATAAATTTCTTCACAGATGGTTCGAAAATGAATAATCTGACAGGATCCGGAATCTATGGCCCTACAACAAATTTCTGTCCACTTAGGACAGTGGACCACAGTATTTCAGGCGGAAATATATGCAATATTAGAATGCGTGTTATTATGCCTGAGGAGAAAGTATAGATTTGCAAAAATATGTATTTTCTCTGACAGCCAAGCGGCACTTAAGTCGCTTAATAACTACACTTGTAATTCAAAGCTAGTGTGGGAATGCATTCTGGCTTTGAAAAACTTATCCATACGCAATCGAGTCTACCTATATTGGATCCCAGGACATACGGGTCTAGAGGGAAACGAGATTGCTGATGAGCTAGCCAGGAATGGATCTAATGAAAGGTTCATTGGCCCTGAGCCCTTCTGCGGGATCTCAGACTGCTCTGTAAAAATGGAACTGAACAAATATATGGTCAGTCAAATCACATCAAACTGGAATGCACTTCCCCATACGAGCCAATCCAAAAGGCTCGTAACGATTAACCCCAAGAAAACCCAACAACTATTAGGTCTCAACAAAAGGGATCTCAACATCTACACCGGTCTAATAACTGGACACTGCCCCTGCAGATACCATCTACAAAAGATCGGAGCAATCCAAACTTCAAATTGCCGCTTCTGTGACGAGGAGAGAGAAACATTAGAACACATCCTCTGCTATTGCAGTGCACTCACCCAATGTAGGTTCAAAGTTCTCAGCAAGCCCTTTTTAGGGCCTGCTGACATATGGATCTTATGCCCCAAGGACGTGGTTGGCTTCATAAAGCTAGTCTCGCCAGAATGGGGGAGTCACATACTGTAACTCAGGATCTCTATTCATCAATAATAGATGGTCTTGAGTTCAGTCGATACCAAGGTATCTCAGTGACAAACATGTTACTGAGATAACTTGCGTATTTCACAGCAAAAGGGTATATCACAATAGTCCTAAAATCTGGACGCAGTGATCTTCATCCGACAAACGAGGAGAACCCTGCAAAGATGGTGTTCGCTTCCGATCCGGCAGGTACGAGACGGCGTGGAGCGCAGCGAGCGAGATGGGCAGACCAGGTGCAAAACAACTTGGCGAGCGTGGGGCGTATTCGAGGATGGAGAGATGCGGCCTCGAACCGTGTATTGTGGCGTCAAATTGTTGATTCAGTGTTATCTGTTTAGATGTAAACTAAATAAATGAATGAATATACGACCTTGAGGATACGCGTTGGGACAAGGCAGACTAAACCAGCTTGGGGCTAAGCTGGTCCTCTTCTGAGACTAAGCGTCACTCCTGGGGTCCCAATTCGTATCATCATGAATATAACCAACAATATTCAGTTGGAGTTTTAAATCACTTAAATTCAATTATTTCTTTTGGTCAGACGCTACGATTATTCAAAGCAAAGGAATCATGGAATAAAACTTGTCTGTATTACAGTCAGATTCAATCAGGTAACTACAAACTGTTATTTAGCTCTACTGCTCAGCCCCAATGATCCATTTCAAACTAGGTGGTTTGGCACGACCAGTCCGAGGTCACTTTTATTTATAACTAGACCCGGCAGACGTTGTCCTGCATAATAGGCGAAAATGCACGATGCAAAATTTCCATACGATTTTTAATTTTAGTTTTTCACGATTAACTCAACTTTATTCGTGATGTTCGTATAAGGAAATAGCATATAAACCGGTCGGAAATGATAACGAACATATTTGCTGAAGGAATGAAGAAAATCCATCCAGCCGTTTTCGAGTTATGCGGATACGAACACAGACCATTTTATTTTTATTATATAGAAGATAAGTCCGCCTCATGCAATAGTTATCAATTGGATAATGGATCCAAATTTCCAGAATTTTATAATTCAGCTTTTTTTCGAATTTGAATTCAAATTAAAAGTAAAATATATAGAAATAATCTCACCAAATAAGTCCATTTCCGGATAATAGAACCATAGGGGAGGAGGTTCGGTTGTGGACACCGTTCGGTTATGGGCACCCCTATGTATCTTTTGACAGATAAGAGATGCTGTCATTCTGACAACCGTCATTTGTTTGCTATAATAGCATGATGTTTTGTACTCAATATCAAACCGGATGGGCATCTCTACTTTGAACTAGAGACAAATAAATTTTTCGTACAAGAAAAACAACACGAAAGTTTTTTTGGTCTTTTTCAATGTGTCATAAATTAATGAATTTAATTCAAAAAGTGAGTTCTAATGCGTATTTACACAGTAAATTTAATCTATTTTGAGGCCCAATGTCGATTGCCATCAAAATTTTAGCGCGATTTTTTTTCTTCTCGTTCCAAAAAGGCTGCGAAATTCGGTTATGGGCACCCTCATTTTATTGATAAATCATTCAATATCGTTTTACTTGTCCCTTAACTTATTTTTAATAACGTTTTAAGGCAGTTTTTATAATTAGTTTGACACAATTGTTCGAAATAATGAGTTTATTTAATATTTTTGTTCTTTGGGCATGTCTAGTCATTATACACACACTTTTTGGAACAAAGCGTTGACCGATTTGCTTGCAACAAGTTGCATTCGACGGGGAATGCTTTTCCATTGTTTCTTATTGAAAATTGGTCAGATCGGACTATGGGATCAAAATTTATGGCCAAAATATTATTTTTTAAAATGAACGACAAAAGGCACTATTGCCGCTAGGGTGATTAATCAGGATTTTTTTGACTTTGATGCATACCAATAAAACGTAAATCAATGAAAAATTAAAACCCATTTACCTAAAGTGCTATTTTAGATCTTTCTTATGTGATTTTTTTCAACATCCTCCTTAATGCACCGACGGAGGCATCATCACTGCTAGGTGAATTGATTTGAGTTTTTTTAGCGTCTCCTGGCTTTTAGAATGAATAAACTATTCTTTGTCTTTAAATCTGGGTGGTTTTTATTCATGCTTCTTTATTTTTAGCTAAGTTTTCAACCGAACCACGAAATGAAAATGTCCAAAAATGTCAAATTTTCTGAATTGTCAATATTTTTTTCTAAATCGATGAAATCATATTAATTTCTTTGCTAGTAGTAAGGTTATAAGCTTAGCTTTCGATTGCTATGCAAATGTCGACATAAGATCAACCAGGGCCAAAGTTATGGACCAAACACAAAAGGGTGCCCACAACCGAACCTCCTCCCCTACGGTTTCTTACTCCGCTCGGAAATCCTATCACAGAGCATTGTTCCGATTTTAGCTATCAAGCCGCTTCCAACTGTAAGGCCGAGATCCTGTCTCCGAAACTCTGATCACTCTGAAGTGCTGGCAGAAATAGCGCCGAGCTGAACCGAATATTTTGAACGTTGAAGGAACCGGCGACTCCCTAAAATGTCGTGTCTAGGATGGCGTAGCTTCTAAGCGGTTGTTTTTAGCTAGAAAACAAGAATTATTATATATTGGAAACGTAAAAATATAAAAGAAACGAAATTTGATCAAACTGCAATTCACTGTTTTTGGATGTTTCTTCATACATTTTTGCATATAAACTTCGAACGAGTTTAGCACCGCCCAAACGTTGACCGATTTGGCTGAAATTTTATATAGAGCATCAGGGCATCAAAAAGAACCGAATAAGAGGGCGGCCCATCAAAAAATTGAAAACAGTTTTTCCCATACTAATTTGAACCACCCTAATGTGGCGATAAAATATGCAGAGCTTACTTCGATCTCGAAATACATAAAAAATGATTGTGATTGAAATTGATAAGTTGAAATGTGTGAATGTGTGAAATTCGAATAGGTAAGAAAGCTCTGACCGTTTGGTTGGCAATTGTTTATGCAAATAAGAAGCAATACGGATGAAATTGATGAAGACCAAAAATTTACATTTTCATAAATCCAAAATATGTTCAAAATGAAGAAACTTGTCGATTTTGCAAGTTGATGTTTACATTTTATTCGAACAAATCTCCCGTGCAATCTTGATTTGAGTTCTGTTAAAAAACACTGAAATCTAAATAATATTGGTAAATGACTATCTCCAAGTTACTAATCTACATTCAAAACGAGTTTTTGACGTTTTATTAGGTAATTTAACGTGGGCCTCAAAAAATACACATGCTAAAACAATTAAACTAAAATTCTTAGCAGAATATTAAACCATTTATCAAACGATCAAACTTCCACTCCAGAACATACCAAGCGCCTCCATCGAAGTCCAACCGTCTCCCGAAGCTATCAAG
>NW_026943599.1:0-1000 GCF_024139115.2 Armigeres subalbatus | reverse complement strand
TTCATTGAACCCTAGTAACATTTTGGTTTCACACTGGTTTTATAACACTCTTGTAGAGTAAATTATGATCTTCAAGAGCGTAATGAAATTTAAAAATTTTCTTGGGAATTTCCATAAGATCATGGCCACGTGAGTTACACACATAATTGCATAACGTTCGTTATCAATCGTCGAATCGTTAGTTTGGTACGATCAAACGATTTCATATCCGTTCGTACTGGGTACGTATGAGGGCCCAGTGAACCACCCACATGAAACATTATGTCAACTGATGAGGGTAAACATACTGTTATCGATGTTTTTTTAATGCCACGAGCTCACACTGCGCCTTGGCGACTAAGAACGCACAGGAAGGTGCGAAGAAAGCACATGTTTGTAACCACTGGCAGGTAAACACCGGTTAAGATATCACTTCTCCTCAAACATATATGCTGTGTTGGTTGGGTTGCCCTTTTAGTATACAATCCGTTTGTGTATTGATCAGGATTCCGTTGGACGGAGCTGGTCTTGTTTGCCTATTTTTTTGCTCTTGTTATCTCCGGAATGGTATCATTCATGAGCATAAATTCTTCCTGTCTGTGGCCATCGTCGTATAGAGTGATCGTGGTGGTGGCAGGACACGAGACAATTATCACCCGTCTAGACGACCAGCATGACGACTCTTACTCTGGGCCACGCGTGCTGCGAGGAGGTCCAACAAAAATCGATCACTCACCAAAGATAATTGAACAGCTGGATACCGGAGCTTGGTGATGTCCTCATACGATGCTAATGTTTTGGTCCCGGGCAGGGTAAACACACATCGCCTACAACGCAACGGTGCCCGTCCCCTGGTGCTGTACTGGGAATCGTTTACAAGACTATTTACACTGATTGGATTGTCACCGGAATGAGACCTACCGCACATATCACTGCACTGGAATTACCACACGTGGCGATTGTTTGATGGCAAACCAATTGTCAATTAAGGGCTGTTTTGGCCAGGTGTGGTTGAAAGCAT
>NW_026943598.1:0-1000 GCF_024139115.2 Armigeres subalbatus | reverse complement strand
GATTCCGGCGTATTGCAGGATGATTTAGTCATTGATGACATTTATACTGTAGTCAAAGTGCTTTTGCCAATCAAAAGCACCTAATCCAATTGGTCCATTTAACATTGAACATTCTAAGGAGATATTCAATTCATGGCGTACACTAAGTGGCCAACAGTTAAAGGCCGTGTGTGCTAATTGGATATTCCGAACCGCTCCAGATACATCAATTTCTGATCACTACCGTGGTCACCACTTCCGTATGCCTAAGGTTGAGGATTTCATTTCATTCTTCTATGAATCGAAAAGGTCACTACTTAACAGTTACGTGATATTCGATGCATTAGAAGAATATTATCATTCGGCTCAAGGGTCACATCATGAATTAGATGACATTTGATCTAGAAAGTAAGGATAGAGATAAGGTGGTGATTTCACGCATATTATTCCAACTACACTAACTAATTTAGTTGATTCTTTTTTACATAGCCATGAGATTAAGTTTTTAACATACTTATATGATATACTTAGTGATAATGCTGATAATCTACTTTATATGGCCTGTTACGAATCCTTAACCGCCATCAGAAACAACAAACGGAGCGACTGGCCAACAGAACAATAAATATTGGACTTCGCAACGAAAACATTACCGAGCGTGGCTGGATCAGTTATCCTGTAACATGATAATTTCCAGAATATCATAAATTAAGTATTTTGACGCTTTGACGTTATTTACGACATGCTTACATGTTGGTCGAACATTACATCGCTTGGATGTACATTTCTATATTTCTTCACAAAGTCTTTTCCCACGAACAAATCTGGGTCATGTCGCTTAACAGCTAATTGTTTATATTTTACAGCTCAATGCCCATCATGGGTGGCAACATTCTAGAATACTTGCATTCCCATGCATGTAACACTGAGTCATCAAATGACAACACATTGCACCACTTGACAATCGGTCTAGTGGCATCGAATTTCATGAGAACATGCAAAGCGCAAGAACATTCCTTTT
>NW_026943597.1:0-6979 GCF_024139115.2 Armigeres subalbatus | reverse complement strand
TCTCCTTGCGGCTCCTGTGTCAACTAAACTCTGTATGTTTGTATTGGGTTCCTGGACACTGTGGTATTAAAGGGAATGAAATAGCAGACCATCTCGCAAAGCAGGGATCCAACTTGCAGCTTGGTGGCCCTGAACCATTTTGTGGTGTATCGAACAGTGCAATTAAAATGAAACTTCAAAGCTAGGAATCACAAAGGGTAATAACCAATCGGTTGGCAGCCACAAAGTGTGCCAGGCAAAAAGATTTATTCCAAAAAGCTCTTAGAGCTGAACAAGCGAGCTCTTTGTACATATACTGGTTTAGTAACTGGGCACTGTCCGTGCAGATATCATTTGAAAAACATTGGACAAGTTCAGAATGATATCTGTCGCTTTTGTAATATTGAAAGCGAAACATCGGAACATCTGCTTTGCAGTTGTAGTGTAGTTGTAGTTGTAGTACATAGACGCAGATCGAAATTTCTCGATAGCGGCTGCATACAGCCCAGAGAGATTTGGTCTGCTCATCCAGGGAAAGTGATTGGTTTTATAAATCACATCATTCCGGGTTGGTAACGTGTCGTGGCATATGACTGACCATATACTAAGTTGTGGTCAGTAATAAACGACACGTACATCAAACAGGGATATACTACAATAGTTCTAATTAATGGATGCAGTAGTTCTAATCCCCCAACAAACAAAAAAAAGGTGAAAGTTTGTGGGAAGGACGGCTGAACCAGAAAGCATCATGAACTTCTACACAACGGGAAAAAGAATTGAGAAGGAGATTGTTTATAATCCAAGTGATCCAAGACCTGGTACCAGTTCGGCATGACATGATTGTAACATTCATCGGTCTCGTCCAAGCGCTGTTCTATTTCGTTACTTGCCGGTGACAATTCAGGCGAGGAACGGGTACGTAGAGACATTTGCCTTCCTAGACGAGGGATCAAAGCTTAGTCTTATGGATCAGGATCTTGCGGATGAGCTTGACGTAGATGGAGTAGAAACTCCGTTATTCCTTCGGTGGACTGTTGGTACCGAACGCTGCGAGGTAGAGTCTCGTATCACGACAATCACAATTGCAGGGACCCACGATGGAGCGACGAGATTCAAGCTAGATGGGGTGCGCACGGTGAAGGAGTTACAACTGCCAAGACAATCCTTGGATGTGAGCAGAATGAAGCAACAAAACTCATACTTACGCGGTTTGCCTATTGATTCATATGAAGATGCTCTTCCCAAAATTCTGATAGGTCTAGATCATGATGAAGTCAAACGAAACCCTACTCTCTTCCAAGGATCAACGCGCTTGTATGCCTGAATGCTTGATTCCCAAACTTAGTTCATAGGACACCGGTAAGAAACGGGATTGCTCTGGCGATACGATGATACCCAACTTCCAGATAGCCAACCTATGGCACTCATCCGTTTTCAGTTATTAGAAAAGCGGATGCGCGAAAACCCGGTACTAGGCCAAGCACTAGATGAGATGATGGAGGATTACCTGACTAGAGGATACATCCGAAGGCTCGCAACAGGAGAGGAAGCTGACACAACAACAAACCGAAGCTGGTATTTACCCGTATTTCTTGTTTTCTACCCGAACAAGCCGGGGAAAGTACCAATTTTGTGGGATGCAGCAGTCCCTATCTTCAGAGTATCCCTGAATTCTGCACTCCGGATCAACTGTGCTCACTTTTCTCCATTCTCCTACAATTTCGGGAACATCGAATCGATTTATGCGGAGATATTTTTGAAATGTTCCACCACGTCCGAATACGAGATCGACCGTGTCAAAAAAAAATCTGGAGGGATAAAGGTGAAGAATTGTTCGCGATGTGCGTCATGACATTTGACGCCATAGTGCCGAGCAGCGCACTATGTGTAAAAAGCCGTAACGTGGAAAGGTTCCAGGTGTAGCACAAAAGTTCAAAAGAAGGTTTTAAAATCCGCAACTGGGTATGCTGGGTTGTGCTATCGCGGATTTGGGATCAAAACGAAAAACCTAGACCTGTCCGCAGAAGCTTCAACGGAGAAAGTTCTAGACATGTGGTGGTGCACGGAAACTCATAAGTTTACTTATAAAGTAGGCTGGACGCGCAACGACGAAGCACTGCTAGCTAAAGAGAACGTAGACAAAGAAATTTTTAAGGTCTAATTCAACTTCATTTATCTATGCATTAAACATAAATATACGAATAATTTATTATTTCAATTTTTCAATATTCAAGGTTTGCTATGCTGTTTCAAACTGTTGAATAATGCAACCTAATTAGCTCATTTTTCAACAAACCCTGCACAAATATTTCCTACATCCAAACCGTTAACATCTAGGTTACATTCAATTCAAAAAGTCCTCCCCAACCCCTTCTTCGAGTCATTCATAATGGAATGAATTGGGAAATTAAACAAAAATCCAACGGACATAACTTACCTCCGGACATATTTACCTTTAATCATTATTGATTTATTGGCATTTATCGGTGAGTACAACATCTAAAGCTCAAAGTAAGAGGGAGCGCAACAATGAAGAACAGTATGGATAGGTGTCACAAGCGAGCGACGAGTATGAAGCGAACAGAAATTGAAATTTTAGTAGAGGGCCAGTTGTGAGAAAAGCATTGATGAAATCGCTGTTATTCTGCCTAACGTCCACCCAGGAACGGCTTGGGTAGTAGCATGGTGACTACTCTTACCAAGACAGGCAAAATAACAGCGATTTCAACCTACTATTATGCTATTCGGCGCATGAGAACAGTTCTAGCGATCGGTGGCTTGTTCGGAGATTCATACGAAAGTCGCGCTACTTTGCTTCACGCCTCATCCCGCAGCTCTTACTTTGCCCAAGATGATCTTATTTGAACCGCATTTCAATTTTGCCATTCCTTTTGCCAATTCGTATTCTAATTGGGAAAGTTTTTTGATCACCGTACATGACTCAATCATTATTGATTTATTGGCATTTATCGGTGAGTACAACATCTAAAGCTCAAAGTAAGAGGGAGCGCAACAATGAAGAACAGTATGGATAGGTGTCACAAGCGAGCGACGAGTATGAAGCGAACAGAAATTGAAATTTTAGTAGAGGGCCAGTTGTGAGAAAAGCATTGATGAAATCGCTGTTATTCTGCCTAACGTCCACCCAGGAACGGCTTGGGTAGTAGCATGGTGACTACTCTTACCAAGACAGGCAAAATAACAGCGATTTCAACCTACTATTATGCTATTCGGCGCATGAGAACAGTTCTAGCGATCGGTGGCTTGTTCGGAGATTCATACGAAAGTCGCGCTACTTTGCTTCACGCCTCATCCCGCAGCTCTTACTTTGCCCAAGATGATCTTATTTGAACCGCATTTCAATTTTTGCCATTCCTTTTGCCAATTCGTATTCTAATTGGGAAAGTTTTTTGATCACCGTACATGACTCAATCATTATTGATTTATTGGCATTTATCGGTGAGTACAACATCTAAAGCTCAAAGTAAGAGGGAGCGCAACAATGAAGAACAGTATGGATAGGTGTCACAAGCGAGCGACGAGTATGAAGCGAACAGAAATTGAAATTTTAGTAGAGGGCCAGTTGTGAGAAAAGCATTGATGAAATCGCTGTTATTCTGCCTAACGTCCACCCAGGAACGGCTTGGGTAGTAGCATGGTGACTACTCTTACCAAGACAGGCAAAATAACAGCGATTTCAACTCTACTATTATGCTATTCGGCGCATGAGAACAGTTCTAGCGATCGGTGGCTTGTTCGAGATTCATACGAAAGTCGCGCTACTTTGCTTCACGCCTCATCCCGCAGCTCTTACTTTGCCCAAGATGATCTTATTTGAACCGCATTTCAATTTTTGCCATTCCTTTTTGCCAATTCGTATTCTAATTGGGAAAGTTTTTTGATCACCGTACATGACTCAATCATTATTGATTTATTGGCATTTATCGGTGAGTACAACATCTAAAGCTCAAAGTAAGAGGGAGCGCAACAATGAAGAACAGTATGGATAGGTGTCACAAGCGAGCGACGAGTATGAAGCGAACAGAAATTGAAATTTTAGTAGAGGGCCAGTTGTGAGAAAAGCATTGATGAAATCGCTGTTATTCTGCCTAACGTCCACCCAGGAACGGCTTGGGTAGTAGCATGGTGACTACTCTTACCAAGACAGGCAAAATAACAGCGATTTCAACCTACTATTATGCTATTCGGCGCATGAGAACAGTTCTAGCGATCGGTGGCTTGTTCGGAGATTCATACGAAAGTCGCGCTACTTTGCTTCACGCCTCATCCCGCAGCTCTTACTTTGCCCAAGATGATCTTATTTGAACCGCATTTCAATTTTTGCCATTCCTTTTTGCCAATTCGTATTCTAATTGGGAAAGTTTTTTGATCACCGTACATGACTCAATCATTATTGATTTATTGGCATTTATCGGTGAGTACAACATCTAAAGCTCAAAGTAAGAGGGAGCGCAACAAGGCGTGAAGCAAAGTAGCGCGACTTTCGTATGAATCTCCGAACAAGCCACCGATCGCTAGAACTGTTCTCATGCGCCGAATAGCATAATAGTAGGTTGAAATCGCTGTTATTTTGCCTGTCTTGGTAAGAGTAGTCACCATGCTACTACCCAAGCCGTTCCTGGGTGGACGTTAGGCAGAATAACAGCGATTTCATCAATGCTTTTCTCACAACTGGCCCTCTACTAAAATTTCAATTTCTGTTCGCTTCATACTCGTCGCTCGCTTGTGACACCTATCCATACTGTTCTTCATTGTTGCGCTCCCTCTTACTTTGAGCTTTAGATGTTGTACTCACCGATAAATGCCAATAAATCAATAATGATTGAGTCATGTACGGTGATCAAAAAACTTTCCCAATATTTACCTTTACCCAAAGCTAATGAAGAACAATGACATCCTTCTCATGCAAGAGCTGTGTTCGGATCCTGCCTACATCTAACGTGAGCATAAAACAAAACAAAAAACGCTAAACCAGTCCGGGAATCGTCATAAAACCAGCTAATTTAATATCCATCCTTCCGTGTTTTTTCTTCTCCTCGGTGAGCTGTCATGACACGATGCGTGTGCCTGGCGTGTGGTCGATTCGGTTGCATTCCACATTATTTTTCAATTCTGTCCACAATAGGTTAGACTGTGGAAAATGCTTTCTAACCATCGAGAGGCAGTGGGCCGCAGATTTGAGTTTGGTAACAAACAGCGCTTAATTTAATGACGAATTCGATTCAAGACAAATCATCAAACGTCATTAGCACTTCGTTAAAATGGAAAGATTAGGATACGCACTGCAGAGACATGCCATATTTCTTGATATTTTGAATTAATGATTTTCCGATTTGGCCTTTTTTCTCTCATGTTGAACTAAATGATTTATACATAGCCCTTGGCAATCCGTATTGCATCATCAACACAACTTTGAACTATAAGAATGGAGCATCTGAGACTCTTTACAGGATCGATACACGAATTTAACGAAATAATAAATAATGTCAAAATTTGAGTATACTAAACTTGCATCACCAGCCCATTGTGTGAGTCCAGTCGGTCGGCAAGCTGCATCCTTTGTGCAGCTCCCGACAAACGCCCAATGCATACACACAAGCTCAAACTCGATGCCGCCGCAAAAGAAAAAGGGTTGCATGAAACAATAAAAAACGGACTTTACCTTGTTTGTTCCATTATATGAATTGTTCGATGTTTGCACGTGAAGAATCCCGCGTTGCGACCCTTTTCTCCCATACCGAACGTAGAACAAAACCACCCCGGACTGGACATCACTTGATTTCTGGGACTTCTGGCAAGGAAAAACCGGTTTCTTATGAAGAATAATGGACACGAGCCAGCCTTCCGTCCCGGGGATGCGATGATGGTCCTAATAGGGAGGCAATTATCGTGCTTGTTTTGATGTCAGGGGTCAGCGAGAGCCAATAACTTGGCTTTACAACTTCATACGGGCACACGGCGACGCGACAAGGTGAGCTGACCAATTGATTCGACCACACGAGAATGGATTTGAGCCGCACGAGGAAGGACCCCTCCGGTGGTCAGTTTGGGATCAGGAAAAATCGAAAACCGGTTCCGTCTTGGGTTAGTCCCGAGGTGTCAAAATGTTTGTTTGGTTTTGATTGTTACAAGGCTTTTATTGACCGGGCATGTCCTTTGTTTGCTACATTTGTAAGCCATACTCATGTGCGTGAGAACGCGACTGGACACTGGCCGCGGTGCCGCGGCGAGGGGTCACTTTCCGAAGGGGACGGCTAATAATGTCATATTTATGGTGCAATTAGCTTTTATTTGATCTTTTTATTACTGTTTATCACACTTTCCTACTTCGGTTCGGTTGGTTTTGTCCGTGGGATATTGCAGGTAAGTCTTGATGGCAGGGGCAGCACGTGTCAAATGTTTGATGTCCGGTGGCGCGTCGATATCGGAAAGGGTTGCACTCCCTGTGTCATGCATTGTGCGGTGGACGATGGTCAATTCATATGATAATGATGGGCAATTTGTTAAGTGAAGTTCTTTTTTCCCCTTTTTGGTATGGGTCAGTTTGTCAAGTGGGTATCGTACAAATTAGGACATTTGTCATGGCGAGAATGAGTGGATTATGAATAGTCGGCGAAGTAATTGTTTTTCCTGATGTACTGACTGAAGGAAATGCAATTAGACAGAATGTAGTATATGACGAGATAAGGAATTGCGTGTTCATTGAAAATGTTTACAAATGAAGGGAAAAGCAAGTGTATAAATATGTTTTATGATGGAAATTATAATATGTTCCATATTATTTAGCAATTTGTTCTTTGATTAAATTTCTCTTACTAGATGAACGTTACGAAAATCTTGTAACAAACATCGTAACAAATCGGCCTAACTTCTTCCTTCTTGCGTTTTTGTCTGCATCACTGAAAATTTAATTTTCGTTTGTTTAAGTATAACACTGAACACATCTCTCCATCTTAAGTTGCACCCCACACTCGCC